>NC_141878.1:97938409-98092045 GCF_056163025.1 Triticum urartu | reverse complement strand
CTTCTGTGTTCCGAGGCCATGTCTGTACATGCTAGGCTCGTCAAGTCAACCTAAGTGTTTGCATGTGTTCCGAGGCCATGTCTGTACATGCTAGGCTCGTCAACACCTGTTGTATTCGAATGTAAGAATCTATACACCCGATCATCACGTGGTGCTTCGAAACTACGAACTGTCGCAACGGTGCACAGTTAGGGGGAACACTTTCTTGAAATTTTAATGAGAGATCATCTTATTTACTACCGTCGTTCTAAGCAAATAAGATGTATAAACATGATAAACATCACATGCAATCAAATAATAGTGACATGATATGGCCAATATCATATAGCTCCTTTGATCTCCATCTTGGGGCTCCATGATCATCATCGTCACCGGCATGACACCATGATCTCGATCATCATGATCTCCATCATCGTGTCTCCATGAAGTTGTCACGTCATCTATTACTTCTACTTCTACAGCTAACGGTTAGCAATAAAGTAAAGTAATTACATGACGTTTATGTTGACACGCAGGTCATAAATAAATTAAGACAACTCCTATGGCTCCTGCCGGTTGTCATACTCATCGACATGCAAGTCGTGATTCCTATTACAAGAACATGATCAATCTCATACATCACATATATCATTCATCACATCCTTTTGGCCATATCACATCACATAGCATACCCTGCAAAAACAAGTTAGACGTCCTCTAATTGTTGTTTGCATGTTTTACGTGGCTGCTATGGGTTTCTAGCAAGAACGTTTCTTACCTACGCAAAACCACAACGTGATATGCCAATTGCTATTTACCCTTCATAAGGACCCTTTTCATCAAATCCGATCCGACTAAAGTGGGAGAGACAGACACCCGCCAGCCACCTAATGCAACTAGTGCATGTTAGTCGGTGGAACCGGTCTCACGTAAGCATACGTGTAAGGTTGGTCCGGGCCGCTTCATCCCACGATGCCGCCGAATCAAGATAAGACTAGTAACGGCAAGCATATTGAACAAAATCAACGCCCACAACTACTTTGTGTTCTACTCGTGCATAGAAACTACGCATAGACCTAGCTCATGATGCCACTGTTGGGGAACGTAGCAGAAATTCAAAATTTTCCTACGTGTCACCAAGATCTATCTATGGAGAGACCAGCAACGAGGGGAAGGAGAGTGCATCTACATACCCTTGTAGATCGCTAAGCGGAAGCGTTCAAGTGAACGGGGTTGATGGAGTCGTACTCGTCGTGATCCAAATCACCGATGACCAAGTGCCGAACGGACGGCACCTCCGCGTTCAACACACGTACAGCCCGGTGACGTCTCCCACGCCTTGATCCAGCAAGGAGAGAGGGAGAGGTTGAGGAAGACTCCATCCAGCAGCAGCACAACGGCATGGTGGTGGTGGAGGAGCGTGGCAATCCTGCAGGGCTTCGCCAAGCACCACGGGAGAGGAGAAGGACTTAGGAGAGAGGGAGGGGCTGCACCAAAGGCATAAGGTGTCTCTCAAGAGGCCCTCCTACCCTCACTATATATAGGGAGCCCAAGGGGGGGTGCGCCAGCCCTAGGAGATCCAATCTCCTAGGGGGCGGCGGCCAGGGGAGGTTTCCCTCCCCCCCCAAGGCACCTAGGAGGTGCCTTCCCTCCTTGGGACTCTTCCTTAGGGTTCCCCCTTCACCCTAGGCGCATGGGCCATAAGGGAAGTGGCGCCCTAGCCCACTTTGGGCTGGATCCCTTCCCACTTCAGCCCATGGGACCCTCCGGGATAGGTGGCCCCACCCGATGGGCCCCCGGGACCCTTCCGGTGGTCCCGGTACAATACCGATGACCCCGAAACTTGTCCCGATGGCCGAAATAGGACTTCGTATATATAAATATTTACCTCTGGACCATTCCGGGACTCCTCGTGACGTCCGGGATCTCATCCGGGACTCCGAACAACATTCGGTAACCACATACAAGCTTCCTTTATAACCCTAGCGTCATCGAACCTTAAGTGTGTAGACCCTACGGGTTCGGGAGACATGCAGACATGACCGAGACGTTCTCCGGTTAATAACCAACAGCGGGATCTGGATACCCATGTTGGCTCCCACATGTTCCACGATGATCTCATCGGATGAACCACGATGTCAAGGACTTAATCAATCCTCTATAGAATTCCCTTTGTCTAGCGGTACGATACTTGCCCGAGATTCGATCGTCGGTATACCGATACCTTGTTCAATCTCGTTACCGGCAAGTCTCTTTACTCGTTCCGTAACACATCATCCCATGATCAACTCCTTGATCACATTGTGCACATTATGATGATGTCCTACCGAGTGGGCCCAGAGATACCTCTCCGCTTACACGGAGTGACAAATCCCAGTCTCGATTCGTGCCAACCCAACAGACACTTTCGGAGATACCTGTAGTGTACCTTTATAGTCACCCAATTACGTTGTGACGTTTGGTACACCCAAAGAATTCCTACGGTATCCGGGAGTTGCACAATCTCATGGTCTAAGGAAATGATACTTGACATTAGAAAAGCTTTAGCATACGAACTACACGATCTTTGTGCTAGGCTTAGGATTGGGTCTTGTCCATCACATCGTTCTCCTAATGATGTGATCCCGTTATCAACGACATCCAATGTCCATGGTCAGGAAACCGTAACCATCTATTGATCAACGAGCTAGTCAACTAGAGGCTTACTAGGGACATGGTGTTGTCTATGTATCCACACATGTATCTGAGTTTCCTATCAATACAATTCTAGCATGGATAATAAACGATTATCATGAACAAGGAAATATAATATAACTAATTTATTATTGCCTCTAGGGCATATTTCCAACAGTAGTATCATAAAATACCAGCAAATAAAAAATGAAATGGAAAACACAAAACTAAAGGAAAAATAAAAAAATAAAACAAAACCCCCCAAACCTTTTAGTACCGGTTGGTGTTACCAACCGGTACTAAAGATCTCCCCGCCCCCCGTGCCCTCGAGCCCTCGAGCCAGTTATGGACCAGGGCCCTCACAGGTGTGCTGCCACTCGGGGAGCAGTGGCCCCTGATCCCGTACTTGCTGCTAAGAAGACTACCTTCAAGGGCAGCAAGTCGGACGTGGTGCGCCAACAGTCTTCTCGCCTTGCTGAGGCCAAATCCTCTCCCGCCAAGCAATCAAGGCTCATGGGAAGCGACTCCATTTCTGAGTCTGGCTCGGGTTCTTCGCAGAGCTCATCCTCGCTGGAGCCCCTGTGTCTCGGCAAGGCTCGAAGCCACCGGGGAGCTCTATCCCTCCGCTCCAGAAGAGAAGCAGGGCGTCTTCGCCGCCTATAGAATTCGAGCTAGGCTCCATGCTCATCGATGAAGAGTAAGGGAGGCCACTCCCCCCCTTCTTCTTGTTGTAGCTTTAGTATGCTTGCTTGCATTTGTTGGCTGATCTTGCTTGCCTTTGTTGATAATGAGGAGGAGGAAGAGACGGAGACCCTCATCCATCGGTCGAAACGGCTCAAGCGTATGTACTCGCCGAAGACTATGGAGGGTACGGGCCTGGCGGGGAGCAGCACAAACATCCCGACACCGAGCCCCCAGCTCAGCCCCCTGATACGTCTCCAACGTATCTATAATTTTTTATTATTCCATGCTATTATATTATCTGTTTTGGATGTTTAATGGGCTTTAATATACCTTTTTTATATTATCTTTGGGACTAACCTACTAACCAAAGGCCTAGTGCAAATTGTTGTTTTTTCCTATTTCAGTGTTTCGCAGAAAAGGAATATCAAACAGAATCCAAACGGAATGAAACCTTCGGGAGAGTTATTTTTGGAACAAACGCAATCCAGGAGACTTGGAGTGGACGTCAAGGAAGAAACGAGGCGACCACGAGGTAGGAGGGCGCGCCCAGGGGGGTAGGCGCGCCCCCCACCCTCGTGGGCCCCTCGTGGCTCCGCCGACCTACTTCTTTCGCCTATATATACTCATATACCCCAAAAACATCCGAGAGCACCATGAAGCCCTATTTCCACCGCCGCAACCTTCTGTACCCGTGAGATCCCATCTTGGGGCCTTTTCCGGCGCTCCGCCAGAGGGGGAATCGATCACGGAGGGCTTCTACATCAACACCATAGCCTCTCCGATGATGTGTGAGTAGTTTACCACAGACCTTCGGGTCCATACATTAGCTAGATGGCTTATCCTCTCCCTTTGGATCTCAATACAAAGTTCTCCTCGATTCTCTTGGATATCTATTCGATGTAATTCTTTTTGCGGTGTGTTTGTCGAGATCCGATCAATTTTGGGTTTATGATCAAGATTATCTATGAACAATATTGGATTCTTCTCTGAATTCTTTTATGCATGATTTAATATCTTTGCAAGTCTCTTCGAATTATCAGTTTGGTTTGGCCTACTAGATTGATCTTTCTTGCAATGGGAGAAGTGCTTAGCTTTGGGTTCAATCTTGCAGTGTCATTTCCAAGTGACAGCAGGGGTAGCAAGGCACGTATTGTATTATTGCCATCGAGGATAAAAAGATGGGGTATATGTCATATTGCTTGAGTTTATCCCACTGCACCATGTCATCTTGCCTAATGCGTTACTCGATTCTTATGAACTTAATACTCTAGAGGCATGCTGGATAGCGGTCAATGTGTGGAGTAATAGTAGTTGACGCAGAATCGTTTCGGTCTACTTGTTGCGGACATGATGCCTATATACATGATCATGCCTAGATATTCTCATAACTATGCGCTTTTCAATAAATTGCTCGACAGTAATTTGTTCACCCACCGTAGAATTTGCTATCTTGAGAGAAGCCACAAGTGAAACCTATGGGCCCGGGGTCTATTTTCCGTTATATTATTTTTCCATCTACTTGCTATTTCTATCGTTGTTTATTTTGCAATCTTTATTTTCCAATCTATACAATAAAAATACCAAAAATATTTATCTTATTATCTCTATCAGATCTCACTTTCGTAAGTGACCGTGAAGGGATTGACAACCCCTTTATCACGTTGGTTGCGAGGTTCTTGTTTGTTTGTGCGGGTATTGATACCTTGGTTCTCAAAAACTGTGGGAAATACTTACGCTACTTTGCTGCATCACCCTTTCCTCTTCAAGGGAAAACCAAGCATGCTCAAGAGGTAGCAAGAAGGATTTCTGGCGCCGTTGCCTGGGAGGTTGCACCAAGTCAAGTCAAGATTTGATCTCCCGTCAACAAGCCATTTCTGGTGCCATTACCGGGGAGATCTATGCACAAGTCAAGATATACCAAGTACCCATCACAAACTCTTATCCCTCGCATTACATTATTTGCCATTTGCCTCTCGTTTTCCTACCCCCCACTTCACCCTTGCCGTTTTATTCGCCCTCTTTTCCGTTCGCCTCCTTTTGCTTGCTTCTTGTGTGCTTGTGTGTTGGATTATTTGTCACGATGGCTCGAGACAATACTAAATTGTGTGATTTTTCCAATACCAACAACAATGATTTTCTTAGCACTCCGATTGCTCCTCTTGCCGATACTGAATCTTGTGAAATTAATACTGCTTTGCTGAACCTTGTTATGAAAGATCCATTTTCCAGCCTTCCTAGTGAAGATGTCGCTAGCCATCTAAACAGCTTTGTTGATTTGTGTGATATGCAAAAGAAGAAAGATGTGGATAATGATATTGTTAAATTGAAGCTGTTTCCATTTTCGCTTAGAGATCATGCTAAAACTTGGTTTTCGTCTTTGCCTAAAAATAGTATTGATTCATGGAATAAGTGCAAAGATGCTTTTATCTCTAAGTATTTTCCTGCCGCTAAGATCATCTCTCTTAGAAGCGATATTATGAATTTTAAGCAACTTGATCATGAGCATGTTGCACAAGCTTGGGAGAGGATGAAATTAATGATACGTAATTGCCCTACACATGGATTAAACTTATGGATGATCATACAAAATTTTTATGCTGGATTGAAGTTTGCTTCTAGAAATCTTTAAGATTCGGCCACAGGAGGCACTTTTGTGGAAATCACTTTAAGAGAAGCTACTAAACTCCTAGATAATATTATGGTTAATTATTCTCAATGGCACACCGAAAGATCTACTAGTAAAAAGGTTCATGTGATAGAAGAGATTAATGTTTTCAGTGGAAAGACGGATGAACTTATGAAATTGTTTGCTAATAAGAGTGTTTCTTCTGATCCAAATGATACAGCTTTGTCTACTTTGATTGAGAATAATAATGAATCTATGGATGTGAATTTTGTTTGTAGGAACAATTTTGGTAACAACGCGTATAGAGGAAACTTTAACCCTAGGTCGTTTCCTAGTAATTCCTCTAATAATTATGGTAATTCCTACAACAACTCTTATGGAAATTTTAATAAGATTCCCTCTGATTTTGAGACTACTATTCAAGAATTTATGATTTCGCAAAAGAATTTCAATGCTTTGCTTGAAGAAAAATGCCTAAGATTGATGAGTTGGCTAGGAACGTGGATAGAATTTCTCTTGATGTTGATTCTTTGAAACTTAGATCTATTCCACCTAAGCATGATATCAATGAGTCTCTCAAATCTATGATAATTTCCATTGACGAGTGCAAAGAAAGAACCGCTAGGATGCGTGCTAAAAAGGATTGCTTTAAAAAGTGTGTTCTTCTAGTTTTCACAATAATAAGGATGAAGATCTAAAAGTGATTGATGTGTCTCCTATTTAATATTTGTTTTGCAATATGAATCTTGATAATGATGGGACTGGAGATGAGTCAACTTTAGTTAAAAGGCGTCCCAATGATTCGGAGTTTTTAGATCTTGATGCAAAAATTGGTAAAAGTGGGATTGAAGAGGTCAAGACTTTACATAGCAATGAACCCACTATTTTGGATTTAAAGGAATTTAATTATGATAATTTCTCTTTGATAGATTGTATTTCCTTGTTGCAAACCGTGCTAAATTCTCCTCATGCTTATGATCAAAATAAAGCTTTTACCAAACATATAGTTGATGCCTTAATGCAATCCTATGAAGAAAAGCTTGAATTAGAAGTTTTTATACCTAGAAAACTTTATGATGAGTGGGAACCTACTATTAAAATTAAAATTAGAGATCATGAATGATATGCTTTATGTGATTTGGGTGCTAGTGGAACACGATTCCAAAAACTTTGTGTGATGTGTTAGATTTCCGTGAATTTGATGATTGTTCTTTAAACTTGCATCTTAAGGATTCCACCATTAAGGAACCTATGGGAAGGATTAATGATGTTCTTATCATTGCAAATAGGAATTATGTGCCTGTAGATTTCATTGTTCTTGATATAGATTGCAATCCTACTTGTCCTATTATTCTTGGTAGACCTTTCCTTAGAACGATTGGTGCAATTATTGAAATGAAAGAAGGAAATGTTAGATTTCAATTTCCGTTAAGGAAATGCATGGAACACTTTCCTAGGAAGAAAATTAAATTACCTTATTAATCTATTATGAGAGCCACTTATGGATTGCATACCAAAGGTGACAATACCTAGATCTATTCTTATTTTTATGCCTAGCTAGAGGCGTTAAACGATAGCGCTTGTTGGGAGGCAACCCAATTTTATTTTATTTCTTGTTTTTTGTTCCTGTTTAGTAATAAATAATTCATCTAGATTCTGTTTAGATGCGGTTTTGTGTTTTAATTAGTGTTTGTGCCAAGTAGAACCTTTGGGAAGACTTGGGGGAAGTCTTTGCGATCTTGCTGTAAAAAATAGAAACTTTAGCGCTCACGAGATTAGCTGCCATTTTTTACTGGAGAGTGCGATTAGGTTGATTCTTTTTGCATATTATTAATAGACAAATTCCTCACGTCCATGAATTTATCTCAGAATTTTTGGGGTTACATAGGTATTTGAAACCTACAGATTACTACAGACTGTTCTGTTCTTGACAGATTCTGTTTTTCGTGTGTTGTTTGCTTATTTTGATGAATCTATGGCTAGTATCGGGGGGTATGAACCATAGATAATTTGTAATAAAGTAGGTTTAACACCAATATAAATAAATAATGAATTCATTACAGTACCTTGAAGTGGTGGTTTGTTTTCTTATACTAACAGAGCTCATGAGATTTTCTGTTGAAGTTTTGTGTTGTGAAGTTTTCAAGTTTTGGGTAAAGATTTGATGGATTTTGGAATAAGGAGTGGAAAGAGACTAAGATTGGGGATGCCCAAGGTAAAATTCAAGGTAAACCAAAAGCCTAAGCTTGGGGATGCCCCGGAAGCCATCCCCTCTTTCGTCTTCGTCCATTGGTAACTTTACTTGAGGCTATATTTTTATTCACCACATGATATGTGTTTTGCTTGGAGCGTCTTGTATGATTTGGGTCTTTTCTTATTAGTTTACCACAATCATCCTTGCTGTACACACCTTTTGAAGATACGCACATGAATCGGAATTTATTAGAATACTCTGTGTGCTTCACTTATATCTTTTGAGCTAGATAATTTTGCTCTAGTGCTTCACTTATATCTTTTTAAGAGCACGATGGTGGTTTTATTTTATAGAAATTATTGATATCTCATACTTCACTTATATTATTTTGAGAGTCTTTTAGAACAGCATGGTAATTTTCTTTGGATATAAAAGTAGTCCTATTAGGATAGCATCCAAGATGGGTATAATAAAAACTTTCATAAAAAGTGCATTGAATACTATGAGAAGTTTGATACTTGATAATTGTTTTGAGATATGAAGATGGTGATATTAGAGTCATGCTAGTTGAGTAGTTGTGAATTTGAGAAATACTTGTTCTAAAGTTTGTGATTCCCGTAGCACGCTGATACGTCTCCGTCGTATCTACTTTTCCAAACACTTTTGCCCTTGTTTTGGACTCTAACTTGCATGATTTGAATGGAACTAACCCGGACTGACGTTGTTTTCAGCAGAATTGCCATGGTGTTATTTTTGTGCAGAAATAAAAGTTCTCGGAATGAACTGAAAATCAACGGAGAATTATTTTGGAATAGATAAAAAATACTGGTGAAAGAATCAAGGCTAGGGGGCCCACACCCTGTCCACAAGGGTGGGAGGTGTGCCTGCCCCCCTGGGCGTGCCCCCTGCCTCATGGGCCCCTGGTGATCCACCGACCTCAACTCCAACTCCATATATTCGTGTTCGGGGAGAGAAAAATCAGAGAGAAGGATTCATCGCGTTTTACGATACGGAGTCACCGCCAAGCCCTAAACTCTCTCGGGAGGGCTGATCTGGAGTTCGTTTGGGGCTCCGGAGAGGGTAACCCGTCGCCATCGTCATCATCAACCTTCCTCCATCACCAATTTCATGATGCTCACCGCCATGCGTGAGTAATTCCATTGTAGGCTTGCTAGACGGTGATGGGTTGGATGAGATTTATCATGTAATCGAGTTAGTTTTGTTAGGGTTTGATCCCTAGTATCCACTATGTTCTGAGATTGATTTTGCTATGACTTTGCTATGCTTAATGCTTGTCACTAGGGCCCGAGTGCCATGATTTCAGATCGGAACCTATTATGTTTTCATGAATATATGTGAGTTCTTGATCCTATCTTGCAACTCAATAGTCGCCTACAATGTGTTATGATCCGGCAACCCCAAAGTGAAAATAATCGGGACCACTCCCGGTGATGACCGTAGTTTGAGGAGTTCATGTATTCACTATGTGTTAATGCTTTGGTTCGATACTCTATTAAAAGGAGGCCTTAATATCCCTTAGTTTCCAATAGAACCCCGCTGCCACGGGAGAGTAGGACAAAAGATGTCATGCAAGTTCTTTTCCATAAGCACGTATGACTATATTCGGAATACATGCCTACATTACATTGATCAACTGGAGCTAGTTCTGTGTCACCCTTTGTTATAACTGTTGCATGATCGATCGCATCCGACATAATTCTCCATCACCAATCCAATGCCTACGAGCTTTCCATATATTGTTCTTCTCTTATTTACTTTTCTGTTGCTACTATTACAATTACTATAAAACCAAAAATATTACTTTTACCACTGTTATCACTACTATCATATTACTTTGCTACTAAATACCCTACTGCAGATATTAAGTTTCCAGGTGTGGTTGAATTGACAAGTCAACAACTAATACTTGAGAATATTCTTTGGCTCCCCTTGTGTCGAATCAATAAATTTGGGTTGAATACTCTACCCTCAAAAACTGTTGCGATCCCCTATACTTGTGGGTTATCAAGACTATTTTCTGGCACCATTGCCGGGGAGCATAGCTCTATTCTTTAAGTCACTTGGGATTTATATCTGTTTATCACTATGAAGAACTTGAAAGATCAAAGAACCAAGATTTTTCCCTCAACTACGAGGGGAGGTAAGGAACTGCCATCTAGCTCTGCACTTGATTCACCTTCTGTTTTGAGTAAACTTGCGACACCTACACATGCTATTGATTCCGATAGGTCGCATGTTATTGATGATGTCACTTCTGCTTTGCATGATACTTATGATGAAACTACTTCTATGCTTGATACTACTGTGCCACTAGGTGAATTTCTTGATGAACAACTTGCTAGGGCTAGAGAGAATTAAATTATTGAAACTGATAATATTGATGAAAGTGATGATGAAGATTCTCCCCCTAGATATGAATTGCCTGTTGTTCCTAAGGGTTATGTTATGGATAAAGAAACGGCTAGAGATTTCTTAGCTTGCAATGATAGGAGCGATCTTAAGAAATTATTAGCTAAGCTAAAAGAAAAATCTCTGAATGCTAGAATGAAATATGATTCTGCTTATGCTACTTCACCTATCTTTGTTACTGATAAGGATTATGATTTCTCTGTCGATCCTGAGATAATTACTTTGGTTGAATCTGACCCTTTCTATGGCTATGAATCTAAAATTGTTGTGGCACATCTTACTAAATTAAATGATATAGCCACCCTGTTCACTAATGATGAGAAAACTCGATATTACTATATCCTTAAGTTATTTCCATTCTCATTAAAGGGTGATGCTAAAACATGGTTTAATTCTCTTGATCCTGGTTGTGTGCGTATTCCCCAGGATATGATTTATTACTTCTCTGCTAAATATTTCCCCGCTCATAAGAAACAAGCTGCTTTAAGGGAAATATATAATTTTGTTCAAATTGAAGAAGAGAGTCTCCCACAAGCTTGGGGGAGGCTTCTCCGATTACTTAATGCTTTGCCTCATCATCCTCTCAAGAAAAATGAAATACTTGATATCTTTTATAATGGACTAACCGATGCTTCCAGAGACTACCTGGATAGTTGTGCTTGTTGTGTTTTCAGGGAAAGAACTGTCGATCAAGCTGAATTGCTATTGAATAATATGTTGACTAATGAAAATAATTGGACACTTCCTGAACCAACTTCTAAGCCAAATCCGAAGAAAAGGGGTATTCTATTTCTCGGTCCTGAAGATATGCAAGAGGCAAAGAAATCTATGAAAGAAAAAGGTATAAAAACTGAAGATGTTAAGAATTTACCACCTATTGAAGAAATACATGTTTGCCGCCTGTTGAAGAAATACATGGTCTTGATAACCCGACACGGGTAGTAAAGGTAAATTCTCTATATATATATGATAAAGCTGAAATCCCGCCTATTAAGTTTGCTAGCCAATGCTTAGATGAGTTTGATAATTTTATGGTTAAACAAGAAGATTTCAATGCTTATGTTGGTAGACAATTGAAACATAATGCTTATATGATTGAACACTTGAGTGATTATATGGCTAGTGTTAAAGGTGAACTAAAACTTATTAGTAAACATGCTTCTATGGTTACCACTCAAGTAGAACAAGTACTTAAAGGTCAGAATGATTTGCTCAATGAATTAAATAATAAGAATGGTAATGTTGTTAGAGTTATGACTAGTGGGGGTAAAATGACTCAGGAACCTTTGTATCCTGAGGGCCACCCTAAAAGAATTGAGGAAGATTCTCAGAGAATTAATATTGATGCACCTAGTCCTTCTAAAAGGAAGAGAAAGAAAAAATGATAGGACTTTGCATGCCTCTAGTGAACCTGTTGTTGACACACCTGAGAATGCCAATGATATTTCTATTTCTGATGCTGAAACACAATCTGGTAATGAACATGAACCAAGTGATAAAGTTAATGATTTTGTTCATGTTGATGCTCAACCTAGCAATAATAATGATGTATAAATTGAACCTGGTGTTGATCTTGATAACCCACAATCAAAGAATCAACGTTATGATAAGAGAGATTTTGTTGCTAGGAAGCACGGTAAGGAAAGAGACCCATGCCTTTTACTCCTAAACCATTCAAGAAAAAGGATGATGAGGATTTTGAGCACTTTGCTGAAATGATTAGACCTATCTTTTTGCGTATGCGTTTGACTGATATGCTTAAAATGAACCCTTATGCTAAGTACATGAAAGATATTGTTACTAATAAGAGAAAGATACCGGAAGCTGAAATTTCCACCATGCTTGCTAATTACACTTTTAAGGGTGGAATGCCAAAGAAACTTGGAGATCCAGGAGTACCAACTATACCATGCTCCATTAAAAGAAACTATGTTAAAACTGATTTATGTGATCTTGGAGCCGGTGTTAGTGTTATGCCTCTCTCTTTGTATCGTAGACTTGATTTGAATAAGTTGACACATACTGAAATATCTTTGCAAATGGCTGACAAATCAACTGCTATACCTGTCGGTATTTGTGAGGATGTGCCTGTTGTGGTTGCAAACGTTACTATTCTAACAGACTTTGTTATTCTTGATATTCCCGAGGATGATAGTATGTCTATTATTCTTGGAAGACCCTTTTTGAATACTGCAGGGACTGTTATTGATTGCAATAAAGGCAATGTCACTTTTCATGTTAATGGTAGTGAGCATATGGTACACTTTCCGAGGAAACAACCTCAAGTCCACAACATCAATTCTATTGGGAAAATTCCAATTGCTACTATTGGAGGTTTTGAATTTCCTCTTCCTACTATCAAGAAGAAATATGATATTCTTATTGTTGGGGACATGCATATCCCCGTTGAGGTAACCTAGTGTTATTCGAAATTTCTCCAGTTCCATGTTATTCGGCATGAGTTTGTTAACAATACTTGATCAACCTTGTTAGTGGATTCCTTTTGATGAGCATGAGATGGATGAACTTAGAAAACACAACTCTTTGTACCCTCTTTTTACTTTCTGTTATTTATATTAAATAAAGCAAAAAAATAGTATTTTCTATCTGTTTTCTGAATTATCCGTGCAATAAAAAATTACCTCGAAAATAAAAGTTCTCCAAATGCCCTGAAAATTTAATATCATTTTTTAGAATATTTGAGAATATCTGGCACTGAGAACACAACAGTGGGAGCAAGCACCTGGCCATGAGGGTCCAGGGCACACCCATCCCCCCTGGGCGCGCCCCCCTGCCTCGTGGGCCCATGGTGGCTCCCCTCCACTTATACCAGCCACCACACACTCCTTCTTCCTCCCAAAAAAATCACCATCCAGCTCAAGCACGAGTTCTAGCTCATCTTGCTGCCATTTTCGATCTCCTAGCTCAAAGCTCCATTCACAAAACTGCTTTGGGGGATTGTTCTTTGGTATGTGACTCCTCCAATGGTCCAATTAGTTTTTGTTCTAGTGCTTTATTTGCTGCAAATTTTTGCTGCCTAGGTGACCCTGTTCTTGAGCTTGCATGTCAAATTTATATCGTCCCAAGTAGTTCTAATGCATGATATGGCCTCTAGGCACTTGTAGGAGTAGTTGCTATCAATTTTGTTGAGTTTGGTTCACTTTTATTTTGAAGTTACTAAAAATTTCAGAAATTTTCAGAAAAAGATGAAGAGATTTTTGAGGGGCTCATCGAGCCGAAGCTCGAAGGATAAGCAAAGTGAGGAGGATAAGAGGCCCAAATATAATCTCCCTCGCACAGTGGAAGTTCGGCCGTGTGAATGGCCTTGTGATGATTTCTTGAGAGCAACCGGGATTTATGATGATTTTTATGAGTTGGCTGAGAATGCAGGCCTCACCGATTTCCCCCGCGACCAACGTGAACAGTATCTCTTACTCACTAATATTTTTGTGCAAATTTTTCATTTCCATGCTAGGAGGTCACCACCTTCGGTGGATTTCTATCTATATGATGAGTATAAGGAGATGTCCCTCTATGCATTTTGTGAGGTCTGCAAGTTGCCCTTTTCGGGCAGCGTAGAGGAACCACATCGTAACGATGTGGAGGGGTTTATTGACACAATTGTTGTAGGAGAAACTAGGAAGGTTTCCGATGCAAGAATTACTAGCATACATTTTCCTGTTCTACGTTACTTTGCAATATTTGCTAGTAGATGCTTGATTGGTCGCGGAAACTGTGGCAACCTTAGTGCCCCTGATATTGTTATTTTGTGCCATGCCTTGTTCCGTGATGACACATTTAGTATGGGCGCTATTGTTGCAAAGCGGTTAAATCTTAACCGTACTAAGGGCCCCATCTTGGGAGGTATCTTCGCCTCGCGCCTCGCTGCACACTTTAACATACCTATTAGGCATTATGAGAAGGAAGAAAAGTTGATGCCTCCTGTTTTTCTAGACTATAAGAGTATGGTAGCACATGATTTTATCGTTAAGAATAAGGAAAAGATGCTTAAGTACAAGCTGATTTTTGATTAAAAATCACCATAAAACTGTCACTTTTCCTACTCCTTCCTTGTTTGACTTATCTGTAGGCAAGTACCTTGTTCCGCCGGAGGTCATTCACGCCTACTGAAACCCTGCATCAGCTACAGAGCTAGAGCCGGAACCACAATTTGATCCTTCACGAGAGTCTGTTTACCAATGGGATCCGGAGGAGATTGCCAACCAGTGGCAACCCGAGGCTCCTTCTCAGTACGGCCCCAGTCACAACTTCGGATATCCGCCAGACCAGCCGTGGCAATAGACCAACTTAGGCCAAAAGCCTAAGCTTGGGGGAGTATGTATTTCTCACCGACATTACATTTATGTTCACACACTCATGCTAGTTGTCGGTGCTCATACTTTTTCATTGTATCATCCATGCCAGTTTATTTTCTGTTTTAAGCTTTCTTCTTGTGTGTTTAATAAACCTTAAGAAAAATAAAAAAAATAGTTGTAGCTTTTAACTAGTTTACTTTCCATGCCTGTAGTAGTAGAAATTAAAAAGAAAACCCAAAAAGATTTCTCATTCTTATTTTGCTTGTTGGGAGCTTTCCTGTGTAAATAATTTTATTTCTTTTCTTGTTGGGGTCGAGAGGAGAAGACCACGATGAAAATTTTGAGTGGATCTTATATGCATTATTGTTGATCTAACCCAAGAGCCCATATTACCTTGTCTTCTCCCTTGAATTGAATGCCTGCAGATTCCAACTTAGTCCAATGCACGTGCACTATTATTATTATCCACACTATTCGGTCGTGCAAGTGAAAGGCAACAATGACGATATATGATGAATTGATTGAGATGAGAAAAGCTGGTATGAACTCGACCTCTCTTGTTTTTGTAAATATGATTAGTTCATTGTTCCTGATTCAGCCTATTATGAAAGAAACATGTTTGCAATGACAATTGGAGATTATAGTTGATTATGCCATGCTTAATTAGCTAGGAGTTTATAATGGTTTACCTTGCGTGACAACATGCTATTAAAATGGTTGTGATGTGGTATGATGGGGTGGCATCCTCCTTTGAACGATTCGAGTGGCTTGAATTGGCACATGTTCACGCATGTAGTTGAAACAAAATCAAAATAGCCTCTACGATATTTATGTTCATGGTGAATTATATCCTACTCATGCTTGCATTCGGTGTTGATTAATTTTAATGCATGTTCATGACTGTTGTCGATCTCTAGCTGGTCACTTCCCAGCCTTTTTCTAGCCTTCACCTGTACTAAGAGGGAATACTGCTTGTGCATCCAATTCCATAAACCCCAAAGTTATGCCATATGAGTCCACCATACCTACCTATATATGGTATCTACCTGTTGTTCCAAGTAAATTTGTATGTGCCAAACTCGAAACCTTCAAATAAACATTATGTTTTGTATGCTCGAATAGCTCATGTATCAACTAAGGTTGTCTGTATCCTCCATGCTAGGCGGGTTATTCTCAAGAGGAGTGTACTCCGCTCCTCACTCACGAGAAAATGGCTGGTCACCGGGATGCCCAGTCCCATGCTTTAAGCAAATCAAAACAAAATAATTGCAAACAAAACTCCCCCAGGATTGTTGTTAGTTGGAGGCACCCGTTGTTTCGGGCAAGACATTGATGCTTGTTGGTGGTGGGGGAGTATAAACTTTACCATTCTGCTTTGGAACCGCCTATAATGTGTGTAGCATGGAAGATATCGAGATCTCTCGGTTGTTATGTTGACAATGAAAGTATACCGCTCAAAATATTGTTCATATCTATTTCAAAACCGAGCTCTGGCACCTCTACAAATCCTTGCTTCCCTCTGTGAAGGGCATGTCTATTTACTTTTATGTTGAGTCATCATACTCTTATTAAAAAGCACCAGTTGGAGAGCACCGATGTCATTTGCATTCATTACTGTTAGTTTACATTGAGAATGACTTGAATGGATCTCTTTTACCATGAATTACAATATCTAGTCAGTCCATGATCTTTAAAGGTGCTCTGCATTTATGTTTTGCGGTCTTAGAAAGGGCTAGCGAGATACCGTCTTGTTATATCATATTATGATTGTTTTGAGAAAGTGTTGTCATCCGAGATTTATTATTATTGCTCGCTAGTTGATTATGCCATTGATATGAGTAAACATGAGACCTAAGTGTTATTGTGAATATGGTTAGTTCATAATCTTTGCTGAAAACTTGAATGTTGGCTTTACATATTTACAACAACAAGAGCAAACAGAGTTTGTAAAAGTTTTTCTTTATCACTTTCAGTTTATCAACTGAATTGCTTGAGGACAAGCAAAGGTTTAAGCTAGGGGGAGTTGATACGTCTCCATCGTATCTACTTTTCCAAACACTTTTACCTTTGTTTTGGACTCTAACTTGCATGAATTGAATGGAACTAACCCGGACTGACGCTATTTTCAGCAGAATTGCCATGGTGTTATTTTTGTGCAGAAATAAAAGTTCTCGAAATGACCTGAAAATCAACGGAGAATTATTTTGGAATATATAAAAAATACTGGCGAAAGAATCAAGGCCAGGGGGCCCACACCCTGTCCACAAGGGTGGGAGGCGCGCCCCCTGCCTCGTGGGCCCCTTGGTGCTCCACCGACCTCAACTCCAACTCCATATATTCGTGTTCGGGGGGAGAAAAAAATCAAAGAGAAGGATTCATCACGTTTTACGATATGGAGCCGCCGCCAAGCCCTAAACTCTCTAGGTAGGGCTGATCTGGAGTCCGTTTGGGGCTCCGAAGAGGGGAATCCGTCGCCATCGTCATCATCAACCTTCCTCCATCACCAATTTCATGATGCTCACCGCCATGCGTGAGTAATTCCATTGTAGGCTTGCTGGACGGTGATGGGTTGGATGAGATTTATCATGTAATCGAGTTAGTTTTGTTAGGGTTTGATCCCTAGTATCCACTATGTTCTGAGATTGATGTTGCTATGACTTTGCTATGCTTAATGCTTGTCACTAGCGCCCGAGTGCCATGATTTCAGATCTGAACCTATTATGTTTTCTTGAGTATATGTGATTTCTTGATCCTATATTGCAAGTCAAAAGTCACCTACTATGTGTTATGATCCAGCAACCTTGAAGTGACAATAATCGGGACCACTCCCGATGATGACCGTAGTTTGAGGAGTTCATGTATTCACTATGTGTTAATGCTTTGGTCCGGTACTCTATTGAAAGGAGGCCTTAATATCCCTTAGTTTCCAATTGGACCCCGCTGCCACGGGAGGGTAGGACAAAAGATGTCATGCAAGTTCTTTTCCATAAGCACGTATGACTATATTCGGAATACATGCCTACATTACATTGATGAACTGGAGCTAGTTCTGTGTCACCCTATGTTATAGCTGTTGCATGATCGATCGCATCCGACATAATTCTCCATCACCGATCCAATGCCTACGAGCTTTCCATATATTGTTCTTCGCTTATTTACTTTTCCATTGCTACTGTTACAGTTACTATAAAACCAAAAATGTTACTTTTACCACTGTTACCACTACTATCGTATTACTTTGCTACTAAATACCCTGCTGCAGATATTAAGTTTCCAGGTGTGGTTGAATTTACAACTCAGCTACTAATACTTGACAATATTCTTTTGCTCCCCTTGTGTTGAATCAATAAATTTGGGTTGAATACTCTACCCTCGAAAACTGTTGCGATCCCCTATACTTGTGGATTATCACATGAACGTATGGTGAACCGTTATGTGATGAAGTCGGGGCATGATTTATTTATTGATTGTCTTCCTTATGAGTGGTGGTCGGGGACGAGTGATGGTCTTTTCCTACCAATCTATCCCCCTAGCAGCATGCGCGTAGTACTTCGTTTCGATAACTAATAGATTTTTGCAATAAGTATGTGAGTTCTTTATGACTAATGTTGAGTCCATGGATTATACGCACTCTCACCCTTCCACCATTGCTAGCCTCTCTAGTACTGCGCAACTTTCACAGGTACCATACACCCACCATATACCTTCCTCAAAACAGCCACCATACCTACCTATTATGGCATTTCCATAGCCATTCCGAGATATATTACCATGAAACTTACCACCGTTCCGTTTGTTATGACATGTTACATCATTGTCATATTGCTTTGCATGATCATGTAGTTGACATCGAATTTGTGGCAAAGCCACCTTTAAAATTCTTTCATACATGTGACTCTGGATTCATTGCACATCCTGGTACACCGCCGGAGGCATTCATATAGAGTCATATTTTGTTCTAGGTATCGAGTTGTAATTTTTGAGTTGTAAGTAAATAAAAGTGTGATGATCATCATTATTAGAGCATTGTCCCAAGTGAGGAAAGGACGATGGAGACTATGATTCCCCCACAAGTCGGGATGAGAATCCGGACGAAAAGAAAAAGAAGGACACAAAAAAGGAGAGAAAAGGCCCAAATAAAAAAAGAAAAAATGAGAGAAAAAGAGAGAAGGGACAATGTTACTATCCTTTTACCACACTTGTGCTTCAAAGTAGCACCATGATCTTCATGATAGAGAGTCTCCTATGTTGTCACTTTCATTTACTAGTGGGAATTTTACATTATAGAACTTGGCTTGTATATTCCAATGATGGGCTTCCTCAAAATGCCCTAGGTCTTCGTGAGCAAGCGAGTTGGATGCACACCCACTTAGTTTCTTTTGTTGAGCTTTCGTACACTTATAGCTCTAGTGCATCTGTTGCATGGAAATCCCTACTCAGTCACATTGATATCTATTGATGGGCATCTCCATAGCATGTTGATACGCCTAGTTGATGTGAGACTATCTTCTCCCTTTTTGTCTTCTCCACAACCACCATTATATTCCACCTATAGTGCTATATCCATGGCACACGCTCATATATTGCGTGAAGATTGAAAAAGTTTGAGAACATCAAAAGTATGAAACATTTGCTTGGCTTGTCATCGGGGTTGTGCATGATTAAATACTTTGTGTGATGAAGATAGAGCATAGCCAGACTATATGATTTTGTAGGGATAACTTTCTTTTGCCATGTTAGTTTGAGAAGACATGATTGATTTGTTAGTGTGCTCAAAGTATTATTATTTTTATGTCAATATTAAACTTTTGTCTTGAATCTTTCGTATCTGAACATTCATGCCACAATAAAGAAAATTACATTGAGAATTATGCTAGGTAGCATTCCACATTAAAAATTCTGTTTTTATCATTTACCTACTCGAGGACGAGCAGGAATTAAGCTTGGGGATGCTTGATACGTCTCCAATGTATCTATAATTTTTATTGTTCCATGCTATTATATTATCTGTTTTGGATGTTTAATGGGCTTTAATATACCTTTTTATATTATTTTTGGGACTAACCTACTAACCAAACGCCCGGTGCAAATTGCTGTTTTTTTGCCTATTTCAGTGTTTCGCACAAAAGGAATATCAAACGGAATCCAAATGGAATGAAACCTTCGGGGGAGTTATTTTTGGAACAAACGCAATCTAGGAGACTTGGAGTGGACGTCGGGGAAGAAATGAGGCCGCCACGAGGTAGGAGGACGCGCCCCGGGGGGTAGGCGCGCCCCCCACCCTCATGGGCCCCTCGTGGCTCCGCCGACCTTATTCTTTCGCCTATATATACTCATATACCCCGAAAACATCTGAGAGCACCACGAAACCCTATTTCCACCACCGCAACCTTTTGTACCCGTGAGATCCCATCTTGGGGCCTTTTCCGGTGCTCCGCTGGAGGGGGAATCGATCACGGAGGGCTTCTACATCAACACCATAGCCTCTTCGATGATGTGTGAGTAGTTTACCACAGACCTTCGGGTCCATAGTTATTAGCTAGATGGCTTCTTCTCCCTCTCTCTCTTTGGATCTCAATACAAAGTTCTCCTCGATTCTCTTGGAGATCTATTCGATGTAATTCTTTTTGCGATGTGTTTGTCGAGATCTCATGAATTGTAGGTTTATGATCAAGATTATCTATGAACAATATTTGATTCTTCTCTGAATTCTTTTATGCATGATTTAATATCTTTGCAAGTCTCTTCGAATTATCAGTTTGGTTTGGCTTACTAGATTGATCTTTCTTGCAATGGGAGAAGTGCTTAGCTTTGGGTTCAATCTTGCGGTGTCCTTTCCAAGTGACAGCAGGGGTAGCAAGGCATGTATTGTATTGTTGCCATCGAGGATAAAAAGATGGGGTTTATATCATATTGCTTGAGTTTATCCCTCTACATCATGTCATCTTGCCTAATGCGTTACTCTGTTCTTATGAACTTAATACTCTAGATGCATGATGGATAGCGGTCGATGCGTGGAGTAATAGTAGTAGATGCAAAATCGTTTCGGTCTACTTGTCGCGGACGTGATGCCTATATACATGATCATGCCTAGATATTCTCATAACTATGCGCTTTTCTATCAATTGCTCGACAGTAATTTGTTCACCCACCGTAGAATTTGCTATCGTGAGAGAAGCCACTAGTGAGACCTATGGCCCCGGGTCGATTTTCCATTATATTATTTTCCTATCTACTTGCTATTTCTATCATTGTTTATTTTGCAATCTTTATTTTCCAATCTATACAATAAAAATACCAAAAATATTTATCTTATTATCTCTATGAGATCTCACTTTCGTAAGTGACCGTGAAGGGATTGACAACCCCTTTATCATGTTAGTTGCGAGGTTCTTGTTTGTTTGTACGGGTATTAGGGACTTGTGTGTTACCTCCTATTGGATTGATACCTTGGTTCTCAAATACTGAGGGAAATACTTACGCTACTTTGCTGCATCACCCTTTCCTCTTCAAGGGAAAACCAACGCATGCTCAAGAGGTAGCACCCCCGACATGAGAGCACGGGATTGGTTCCTCCCACGGGGAACGATGCAGAGGAGCTCCCATCCTTCCCGGCTGGAGGAGGAGGAGAGAAGACCCAGGGGGAGCCCCTTCAGGAAGGGCTCGCTCTGCCCGTTGTCCAACTCGAAGGTTCCCCGGCAAGGATTGTCATGGAAGGATCCGTTCAGGACCATGTTGTGGTTGTTGCGAAGGGGGACGGGAATCATGGCACGGCAGGCAATGTTGTCGGGGAGACTTAAGCTTCCGCATGGTAGACTCCTCTAGGTAACCGGTTTGCTTCCTTTTCTTGCTTCTTTCTTTTATCCCCCCGTTCCATGCTTCTGGCTCTCTAATACTTCTGTTTCCTTATCATTGCTTGTTATCCTCACTTGCAGTACCTCAGGTCGAAGAGCCTGAACTACTGGAGGAAGTGGCCAGCATAGGGAGGGATGTCGCAGATGAAGCCGACAAGCTTGTTGTCGGGAGCGTAAATGAGCCTCCGATGGAAACGGAGCAAGTTCTCGACGGCGTGCCCAGGGCGGGGGAGATGGTCGAGGAGAATGCTCCCCTTCAGACCATGGACCCCCTTCCCTCATTTGGTACCGCGGCAGGGGGCTCGCAGCCATCCTCAGGTCAGTGGCACTAGTGCTCACATAGCCTGGGCTTGGAGCCCCCGCCTCGTCAGTGGCGACGAGCGTGAAACTTGACGAGGAGCTCTAGCGTATCTTGGCGTCACTATATCAAGAGGTCGATGAGGCGGATGACTCTATTGCTATCGTGATGGATTTGTCCTTCCTGGAATCCATGGTGGCAGGCATTAAATAGATGTGGGGCCGTCATAACTAGAAATGGCAGGTGCTCAAGGAGCAGCGCAAGTCTGCCAAAAAGGTGGATCAGCAACTGAAGGACAAGGGCAACGAGCTGCGCGACTGGCACGGCAAGCAGTTCCAAGTCTTAATGAAGCAGTAAGAGATGATCTCGATGGCGAGGGAGGATGTCATTGCCCGGGAGGCTTGCATGGTAGAGCGCAAGGCGCTTCTGGATGCCAGGGAGCAAGACATCTCTTCTTGGGAGGAGAAACTTGAGGCCACCCTCCGTGCCAAAGACGATGATCTGGAAGCCCTTATGCAGCAGCGGGCCAAGGAGCTAGAGGAAAAACACAAGGCCGCCCTAGACGCCCTCACTGCTGATTCCGCTACCCAGTTGAAGAAACTTGCTGATGACCTTGTCGTTGCTTCCTCTGCCAAGACTGCTCTTGACAAACAGGTGACCAAGCTGACGGAAGAGCTTGCCGGGAGCGCCAAGGAGGTCGCGACCCTCAAGGAGGAGGTGCAGAAAGTGGAGACCCTTTTGAAGGATACACAATCGCAGCTCTCCTCCAAGGGTCAAGACCTCGGGACCGCCAACAGCACCATTGAAGACCTGAAAGCCAGGATCGGCAGCTTGGAGAGCTCGGTAGAGTCCAGCGGGGCCCGTGAGCAGCAGCTGACAAAAGACTTGGACACTGCCAGGCGTCTCCGGAAGGATGCATAGGACCAACTGGTGAATCACTCCGAACAGGTCAACCTCTGGATCAAGAGCTTGATCGATATTGCCGAGCGCCTCACCACCCAAGCTCCAGCGATGGGTATGGAAGGGCCAATCTTCTCGGTCAGCAGGCAAGCGGTCCTCGACGTCAAGCTAGGTGTCTTCTTCAACGAGCTGATCGACAAGCTAAAGGTGCATGAAGAGGGGAGGGCCGGTCACTTCATGACGGAAGCCCGGAAGCTTGCTCGTGATGCCCTCTTCCTGGTCTTCAGCAATATCGCCTACCGCCATCAGGACCTCGACTTAGCCAATGGCTTCAGGAAGCCGCCAGAGGGCGCGGACGTCTCTGCTGCCGAGGAGAAGGCTGCTCCCCTTGCCGCCAAGGTCATTTCCGTCCCAACGCTCCACGTGGTCGCCAGGCCCGGCGCTGAACTGTTCTCTCCACCACGTTGTCTTGTAACAAAACATGAGGCATGTCTTGTGTTTAGACACTGTTTTTATTTATGTCTGTGTGGGGTGTCCTTGCTTAATCTTAATTGTGTGTTTATCCCATTAGAGTTCACCCGTAAGTGTTTGTATGATTAGTCTCTACACATGCTTTGGTTGCTCGTCGGTATCATATTCGCTGCAATTGTTGTAATTGCGTGTTTATCCCATTAGAGTTCACCCGTAAGTGTTCGTATGATTAGTCTCTATGCATGCTTTGGTTGCTCATCGGTATCATATTCGCCGCAACTGTCGTAAGGGGGATGCCCTTAACGTTCATCTTGGCATGGATGCGTCCCGACAGGTTTTTCCTTGGTAGTTCTCAACGCAGCTGCTCATTTTGCAAGCAGGCTCAAAACAGAATGAGGGTGCAGACAAAGAAACTAGCAAGGTGCCATTACACGAGAGATTTCCTCATCTGAACACTTTGGTGCTCAAGGGATAAACAGATGTTAAATATCGAACTCATAAGAGAGCAATGACTGTATAGACTTAGCTTTTGTCCTCGCTTCCTCCCACTCACTTTAGCCGCAAGTGCTTGTCGCGCTCGCAAGCTTTGGGAAAGATGGATGTCATGGGCGTAGCTCTCTAGTTCCCGACAGGGGCCGATAAGAAACCATATGTATCTTGCGGCGGCGGGACGCGGCGCTGGGCACGACCAGTTTTCCTCTCCTCCACTCTATACTTTTTAGACAATCTGGTGGCGGCTGGCATAGAAGTCACGCTAATGCGAATGGCCTTGCCGGAGCACACTTGTCGGGGCGTCGATCAACGGATTCGCACCAGCGCTACACTCAGGATTTCCCTAAGCAGGGCAAATACTAAACCAAGTTTCGCGCGGTACTCATCGACATTGGTGATGCTCAAACCCAGAGTGGCTCGATTGTCGATAAGTGAGAGTGGCAGAGAGAGAAAACTTTGTACCCAGGCGCTTTGTCCCTTTCCCCTGGACGGGGCCAGCGTGGTGATCATGCCACCCAAACCACAGGAATTGGCTCGCCACTGTGACTACTGATTCCCTCCGCCGCAACAACTGTGGCAGAGGGAGGCGATGGAGATCGGACACGGTGTGGGTGAAGCGACATCGCTCCCCCTCTCTACTCCCATCATCCCCCGCCTCTTCTTGGGTGTCACAGATGATGAAGCTATTGAGGAAGGAAATGGCGATGAAGATGATGCGCTACATACGCTCCTGGGTTCGCGCAAGTGTTGCCCCCTACCTAGCACGCCAGAGATGTCGTGAGAAACCACAGCCACCGATGGGGCCCTGAGCCCCTTGTGGTTCGTCAAGGGGGACGAGCACGTTGCACAAAGAGCGGAAAAGCATAACGCAGCACGGCAGAGATCGCACGGGCGGTTTTACCCAGGTTCGGGCCGCCGCGATGCGTAAAACCCTACTCCTGCTTTGGTGGATTGATGGTGGAAACGTGACGCTTGAGGGAGTCCTGGACTAAGGGGTCCTCGGGCGTCCGGCCTATTAGACATGGGCCGGACTAATGGGCTATGAAGATACAAAGACCGAAGATTCTACCTGTGTCCGGATGGGACTCTCCTTGGCGTGGAGGCAAGCTTGGCGTCCAAAATATGAAGATTCCTTTCTCTGTAACCGCCCTTATGTAACCCTAGATCCCTGCTACCTCTTCAGCACTGCGTTGGTTTTCCCCGAAGAGGAAGGGATGATGCAGGAAAGTAGCATAAGTATTTCCCTCAGTTTTTGAGAACCAAGGTATCAATCCAGTAGCAGGCTACACGCGAGTCCCTCATACCTGCACAAAACAAATAAATCCTCGCAACCAATGCAAATAGGGGTTGTCAATCCCTATAAGGCCACTTACGAGAGTGAGATCTGATAGATATGATAAGATATGATTTTTTGGTATTTTTATGATAAACATGCAAAGTAAAATAAAGGCAAAGGAAATAGCAAAGGAAATAACTAAGTAGTAGGAGATTAATATGATGAAGATAGACCCGGGGGCCATAGGTTTCACTAGCGGCTTCTCTCGAGAGCATAAGTATTCTATGGTGGGTGAACAAATTACTGTTGAGCAATTGACAGAATTGAGCATAGTTATGAGAATATCTAGGTATGATCATGTATATAGGCATCATGTCTGAGACAAGTAGACCGACTCCTGCCTGCATCTACTACTATTACTCCACTCATCGACCGCTATCCAGCATGCATCTAGAGTATTAAGTTAAACACAGAGTAACGCCTTAAGCAAGATGACATGATGTAGAGGGATAAACTCATGCAATATGAAGAAAACCCCATCTTGTTATCCTCGATGGCAACAATACAATACGTGCCTTGCTGCCCCTACTGTCACTGGGAAAGGACACCGCAAGATTGAACCCAAAGCTAAGCACTTCTCCCATTGCAAGAAAGATCAATCTAGTAGGCCAAACCAAACTGATAATTCGAAGAGACTTGCAAAGATAACCAATCATACATAAAAGAATTCAGAGAAGATTCAAATATTATTCATAGATACACTTGATCATAAACCCACAATTCATCGGTCTCAACAAACACACCGCAAAAAGAAGATTACATCGAATAGTTCTCCACAAGAGAGGGGGAGAACATTGTATTGAGATCCAAAAAGAGAGAAGAAGCCATCTAGCTACTAACTATGGACCCGTAGGTCTGAGGTAAACTACTCACACTTCATCGGAAGGGCTATGGTGTTGATGTAGAAGCCCTCCGTGATCGATGCCCCCTCCGACGGAGCTCCGGAACTGGCCCCAAGATGGGATCTCGTGGATACAGAAAGTTGTGGCGGTAGAATTAGGTTTTTGGTTCCGTATCTGATCGTATGGGGGTACGTAGGTATATATAGGAGGAAGGAGTACGTCGGTGGAGCAACAGGGGGCCCACGAGGGTGGAGGACGCGCCTGGTGGGGGTGGGCGCGCCCCCCTACCTCGTGGCCTCCTCTTTTCTTTCTTGACGTAGGGTCCAAGTCTCCCGGGTCTTGTTCATTGAGAAAACCACGTTCCCGAAGGTTTCATTCCGTTTGGACTCCGTTTGCTATTACTTTTCTTCGAAACCCTAAAATAGGCCAAAAAACAGCAATTCTGGGTTGGGCCTCCGGTTAATAGGTTAGTCCCAAAAATAATATAAAAGTGGATAATAAAGCCCAATAATGTCCAAAACAGTAGATAATATAGCATGGAGCAATCAAAAATTATAGATACGTTGGAGATGCATCAAGCATCCCCAAGCTTAATTCCTGCTCGTCCTCGAGTAGGTAAATGATAAAAATAGAATTTTTGATGCGGAGTGCTACTTGGCATAATTTTGATGTAATTCTTCTTAATTGTGGTATGAATATTCAGATCCGAAAGATTCAAGACAAAAGTTCATATTGACATAAAAATAATAATACTTCAAGCATACTAACAAAGCAATTATGTCTTCTCAAAATAACTTGGCTAAAGAAAGTTATCCCTACAAAATCATATAGTCTGGCTATGCTCTATCTTCACCACACAAAATATTTAAATCATGCACAACCCCGATGACAAGCCAAGCAATTGTTTCATACTTTTGACATTCTCAAAACTTTTTCAATTTTCACGCAATACATGAGCGTGAGCCATGGATATAGCACTATAGGTGGAATAGAATGGTGGTTGTGGAGAAGACAAAAAGGGAGAAGATAGTCTCACATCAATTAGGCGTATCAACGGGCTATGGAGATTCCCATCAATAGATATGAATGTGAGTGAGTAGGGATTGCCATGCAACGGATGCACTAGAGTTATAAGTATATGAAAGCTCAAAAAGAAACTAAGTGGGTGTGCATCCAACTTACTTGCTCATGAAGACCTAGGGCATTTTGAGGAAGCCCATCATTGGAATATACAAGCCAAGTTCTATAAGGAAAGATTCCCACTAGTATATGAAAGTGATAACATGATAGACTCTCTACTATGAAGATCATGGTGCTACTTTGAAGCACAAGTGTGGTAAAAGGATAGTAACATTGTCCCTTCTCTCTTTTTCTCTTTTTTTATTTGGGCCTTTTCTCTTCTTTTTTGTATGGCCTCTTTTCTTTCTCTTTTTTTTTATTTTTCGTCCGGAGTCTCATCCCAACTTGTGGGGGAATCATAGTCTCCATCATCCTTTCCTCACTGGGACAATGCTCTAATAATGATGATCATCACACTTTTATTTTTCTTACAACTCAATAATTACAACTCGATGCTTAGAAAAAAATATGACTCTATATGAATGCCTCCAGCGGTGTACCGGGATATGCAATGAATCAAGAGTGACACGTATGAAAGAATTATGAATGGTGGCTTTGCCACAAATACGATGTCAACTACATGATCATGCTAAGCAATATGACAATGATGGAGTGTGTCATGATAAATGGAACGGTGGAAAGTTGCATGGCAATATATCTTGGAATGGCTATGGAAATGCCATAATAGGCAGGTATGGTGGCTGTTTTGAGGAAGGTATGTGGTGGGTGTATGATATTGGCGAAAGGTGCGCGGTATTAGAGAGGCTAGCAAAGGTGGAAGGGTGAGAGTGTGTATAATCCATGGACTCAACATTAGTCATAAAGAACTCATATACTTATTGCAAAAATCTACAAGTTACCAAAGCAAAGTATTACGCACATGCTCCTAGGGGGATAGATTGGTAGTGAAAGACCATCGCTCGTCCCCGACCACCACCCATAAGGAAGGCAATCAAAAAATAAATCATGCTCCGACTTCATCACATAACGGTTCACCATACGTGCATGCTACGGGAATCACAAGCTTCACCACAAGTATTTCTCAAATTCACAACTACTCAACTAGCATGACTTTAATATCACCATCTCCATATCTCAAAACAATTATCAAGTATCAAACTTATCATAGTATTCAACACACTCATAAGAGAATTTTTTTTTATTCTTGAATACCTAGCATATTAGGATTTAAAGCAAATTACCATGCTATTAAGGATCTCAAAATAATCTAAGTGAAGCATGAGAGATCAATAGTTTCTATAAAACAAATCCACCACCGTGCTCTAAAAGATATAAGTGAAGTACTAGAGCAAAATTATATAACTCAAAAGATATAAGCGAAGCACATAGAGTATTCTAACAAATTCTAAATCATGTATGGCTCTCTCAAAAGGTGTGTACAGCAAGTATGATTGTGGTAAACTAACAAGCAAAGACTCAAATAATACAAGACGCTCCAAGCAAAACACATATCATGTGGTGAATAAAAATATAGCTCCAAGTAAAGTTACTGATAGAAGTAGACGAAAGAGGGGATGCCTTCGGGGATATCCCCAAGCTTTGGCTTTTAGGTGTCCTTATATTATCTTGGGGGTGCAATGGGAATCCCCAAGCTTAGGCTCTTGCCACTCCTTGTTCCATAATCCATCAAATCTTTACCCAAAACTTCAAACTTCACAACACAAAACTTAAAGTAGAAAATCTCGTGAGCTCCGTTAGCGAAAGAAAATAAAAGACCACTTCAAGGTACTGTAATGAACTCATTATTTATTTATATTGGTGTTATACCTACTGTATTCCAACTTCTCTATGGTTTATAAACTATTTTACTAGCCATAGATTCATCAAAATAAGCAAACAACACACGAAAAACAGAATCTGTCAAAAACAGAATAGTCTGTAGTAATATGTAGCTAGCGCAAGATCTGGAACCCAAAAATTCTAAAATAAATTTCTGGACGTGAGGAATTTATCTATTAATCATATTCAAAAAGAATTAACTAAATAGAACTTTCCAAATAAAAATTACAGCAGTTCTCGTGAGCGCTAAAGTTTCTGTTTTTTACAGCAAGTTCAACAAGACTTTCCCCAAGTCTTCCCAACGGTTCTACTTGAAAAAAACACTAATTAAACACAAAAAACACAACCAAAACAGAGGCTAGATAAATTATTTATTACTAAACAGGAGCAAAAAGCAAGGAATAAAAATGAAATTGGGTTGCCTCCCAACAAGCGCTATCGTTTAGCGCCCCTAGCTAGGCATAACAAGCAAGAATAAATCTAGGTATTGCCATCTTTGGTAGGCAATCCATAAGTGGCTCTCATAATAGATTCATAAGGTAATTTAATTTTATTTCTAGGAAAGTGTTCCATGCCTTTCCTTAGTGGAAATTGGAATCTAATATTTCCTTTCTTCATATCAATAATTGCACCAATCGTTCTAAGGAAAGGTCTACCAAGAATAATAGGACATGAAGGATTGCAATCTGTGTCAAGAACAATAAAATCTACGGGCACATAATTCCCATTTGCAAAAATAAGAACATCATTAATTCTTCCCATAGGTTTCTTAATAGTGGAATCCGCAAGGTGCAAGTTTAGAGAGCAATCATCAAAATCACGGAAACCTAACAAATCACACAAAGTTTTTGGAATCGTGGAAACACTAGCACCCAAATCACATAAAGCATAGCATTCATGATCTTTAATTTTAATTTTAATAGTTGGTTCCCACTCATCATAAAGTTTTCTAGGGATAGAAACTTCCAATTCAAGTTTTTCTTCATAAGATTGCATCAAGGCATCAACGATATGTTTAGTAAACGCTTTATTTTGACTATAAGCGTGAGGAGAATTTAGCACGGATTGCAATAAGGAAATACAATCAATCAAAGAGCAATTTTCATAGTTAAATTCCTTGAAATCCATAATAGTGGGTTTAGCAACATCTAGGGTTTTAATTTCTTCAATCCCACTTTTATCAAATTTAGCATCAAGATCAACAAATTCCGAATTCTTGGAATGCCTTCTAGGTAAAGGTGGATCATATTCAGTCCCATAATTATCAAGATTCATATTGCAAAACAAAGATTTAATAGGGGACACATCAATAACTTTTAGATCTTCATCTTTATTTTCATAGGAACTAGAAGAACACGCTCTTATAAAGGCATCTTTCTTAGCATGCATCCTAGCGGTTCTTTCTTTGCACTCATCAATGGAAATTCTCATGGATTTAAGAGACTCATTGATATCATGCTTAGGTGGAATCGATCTATGTTTCAAAGAATCAACATCAAGAGCAATCCTATCAGCGTTCCTAGCCAAATCATCAATCTTAAACAATTTTTCTTCAATCATAGCATTAAAATTCTTTTGCGAAGTAATAAATTCTTTAATATTAGATTCAAAATCAGAGGGCATCTTATAATAATTTCCATAAGAATTGTTGTAGGAATTACAATAATTATTAGAGGAATTACTAGGATAAGGCCTAGAGTTGAAATTTCCTCTATATGCGTTGTTACCAAAATTGTTCCTACCAACAAAATTCACATCCATAGATTCAGTATTATTCTCAACCAAAGTAGACAAGGGCATATCATTAGGATCAGAAGAAACACTCTTATTAGCAAATAATTTCATAAGGTCATCCATCTTTCCACTCAAAACATTAATTTCTTCTATCGCATGCACCTTTTTATTAGTAGATCTTTTAGTATGCCATTGAGAATAATTAACCATAATATTATCTAGGACTTTAGTAGCTTCTCCTAAAGTGATTTCCATAAAAGTGCCTCCCGCGGCCGAATCTAAAAGATTTCTAGAAGCAAAATTCAATCCGGCATAAAAAATTTGTATAATCATCCACAAATTTAAACCATGAGTAGGGAAATTACGGATCATTAGTTTCATTATCTCCCAAGCTTGTGCAACATGTTCATGATCAAGTTGCTTAAAATTAATAATATCGTTTCTAAGAGAGATTATCTTAGCGGGAGGAAAATGCTTAGAGATAAAAGCATCTTTGCACTTGTTCCATGAATCAATACTATTTTTAGGCAAAGACGAAAACCAAGCTTTAGCACGATCTCTAAGCGAAAAAGGAAATAGCTTCAATTTAACAATATCATTATCCACATATTTCTTCTTGCATGTCACACAAATCAACGAAGCTATTTAGATGGGTAGCGGCATCTTCACTAGGAAGGCCGGAGAACGGATCTTTCATGACAAGATTCAGCAAAGCAGTATTAATTTCACAAGATTTAGCATCGGTAAGAGGAGCAATCGGAGTGCTAATAAAATCATTGTTTTTGGTATTGGTGAAGTCACACAATTTAGTATTATCTTGAGCCATCGTGGCAAGCAAGCAAACTAACACACAAGCAAACAAAAAGCAAGCGGGCAAAAAGAGGCAAGTAGAGAGGGAGGATAGAGAGAGAGGGCGAAAAAAACGGCAAGGCTGAAGTGGGGGAGTGGAAAACGAGAGGCAAATGGAAAATAATGTAATGCGGGAGATAAGGGTATGTGATGGGTACTTGGTATATTGACTTTTGCGTAGACCTCCCCGGCAACAGCGCCAGAAATCCTTCTTGCTACCTCTTAAGCACTGCGTTGGTTTTCCCCGAAAAAAAGAGGAAGGGATGATGCAGGAAAGTAGCGTAAGTATTTCCCTCAGTTTTTGAGAACCAAGGTATCAATCCCTCAGTCCCTCGTACCTGCACAAAACAAATAAATCCTCGCAACCAACGCAAATAGGGGTTGTCAATCCCTATAAGGCCACTTACGAGAGTGAGATCTGATAGATATGATAAGATAATATTTTTTGGTATATTTATGATAAATATGCAAAGTAAAATAAAGGAAAAGGAAATAGCAAAGGAAATAACTAAGTAGTAGGAGACTAATATGATGAAGATAGACCGGGGGCCATAGGTTTCACTAGTGGCTTCTCTCGAGAGCATAAGTATTCTACAGTGGGTGAACAAATTACTGTTGAGCAATTGACAGAATTGAGCATAGTTATGAGAATATCTAGGTATGATCATGTATATAGGCATCACGTCCGAGACAAGTAGACCGACTCCTGCCAGCATCTACTACTATTACTCCACTCATCGACCGCTATCCAGCATGCATCTAGAGTATTAAGTTAAAAACAGAGTAACGCCTTAAGCAAGATGACATTATGTAGAGGGATAGACTCATGCAATATGAAGAAAACCCCATCTTGTTATCCTCGATGGCAACAATACAATACATGCCTTGCTGCCCCTACTATCACTGGGAAAGGACACCGCAAGATTGAACCCAAAGCTAAGCACTTCTCCCATTGCAAGAAAGATCAATCTAGTAAGCCAAACCAAACTGATAATTCGAAGAGACTTGCAAAGATAACCAATCATACATAAAAGAATTCAGAGAAGATTCAAATATTATTCATAGATAGACTTGATCATAAACCCACAATTCATCGGTCTCAACAAACACACCGCAAAAAGAAGATTACATCGAATAGTTCTCCACAAGAGAGGGGGAGAACATTGTATTGAGATCCAAAAAGAGAGAAGAAGTCATCTAGCTACTAACTATGGACCCATAGGTCTGAGGTTAACTACTCACACTTCATCGGAAGGGCTATGGTGTTGATGTAGAAGCCCTCCGTGATCGTTGCCCCCTCTAGCGGAGCTCCGGAACAGGCCCCAAGATGGGATCTTGTGGATACAGAAAGTTGCGGCGGTGGAATTAGGTTTTTGGCTCCGTATCTGATCGTTTGGGGGTACGTAGGTATATATAGGAGGAAGGAGTACGTCGGTGGAGCAACAGGGGGCCCACGAGGGTGGAGGGCGTGCCTGGTGGGGGTGGGCGCGCCCCCTACCTCGTGGCCTCCTCTTTTCTTTCTTGACGTAGGTTCCAAGTCTCCCGGGTCTTGTTCGTTGAGAAAATCACGTTCCCGAAGGTTTCATTCCGTTTGGACTCCGTTTGATATTCCTTTTCTTCGAAACCCTAAAATAGGCAAAAAAACAGCAATTCTGGGCTGGGCCTCCGGTTAATAGGTTAGTCCCAAAAATAATATAAAAGTGGATAATAAAGCCCAATAATGTCCAAAACAGTAGATAATATAGCATGGAGCAATCAAAAATTATAGATACGTTGGAGACGTATCAATCCCTCCAGTGTCTATATAAACCGGAGGGCTAGGTCCATAGACGGATATCCTCATAATCATAGTCAGACAGGCTACACTTTAGGGTTTAGTCATTACGATCTCGTGGTAGATCAACTCTTGTAATACTCATATTCATCAAGATCAATCAAGCAGGAAGTAGGGTATTACCTCCATAGAGAGGGCCCGAACCTGGGTAAACATTGTGTCCCCTGTCTCCTGTTACCATCGACCTTAGACACACAGTTTGGGACCCCCTACCCAAGATCCGCCGGTTTTGACACCGACATTGGTGCTTCATTGAGAGTTCCACTGTGTCGTCGTTAAAAGGTTTGATGGCTCCTTCGACCATCCACAACGACGTTGTCCAAGGGGAAGTTTTCCTTCCCAGACAGATCTTCGTATTCGGTGGCTTCGCACTGTGGACCAACTCGCTTGGCCATCTGGAGCAGATCGAAAGCTATGCCCCTGACCATCAGGTCAGATTTGGAAGCTTGAACTACGTCACGGATATCCGCGGAGACTTGATCTTCGACGGATTCAAGACCGCGGCAGCCACTCCCTGCCCCCATGATGAACATGACGTAAATCTGTCATCGGACCATACCCAGGAGATAGTACCTGTAGCTGCTCTGGCCTTAGATCCAAAGAATATCACGCCATCCGAGGACGGGAAGCTCAACCCCACCACGGAAGCCGCGGACTCACCGGTGTTGGAGCCGCACACAGACCTAACTTCAAGTGACATATGTGTCACCGGAACCACGGACTCGTCTCCGGCTACAGATTCTGAACCTTGTGCGTCCGCGTACGTCGAGCTTGATCGGTCATCGATCATCGAATACAGCTCTACGGACATCTTCCGGCACTCGCCTTTGGGCGACGTGTTAAACTCGTTAAGAGCACTATCCTTAGCGGGGGGCTCACAACCGAATTATATCCGGTTCGAACTGGAGGCTGATGACGGAGAATTTCGCTTCCCACCCACCGCCCACTTCATAGACACTGTCGAAGACTTAACCGACACGCTCGATTACGGATCCGAAGACATCGACGGTATGGACGACGATGACGATGAGGAGCAGGGCCGAGACCTGCCGTTTACCGAATGCAGGACGGCCACCTCTTCTTACGACGTGTACATGGTGGACACACCTAAAATAACTAACGACGATGACAAAGAAAATCCAGTTGAGGACGAACCTTCTGTGATTCAACCAAAACGTCGGCGTCAGCGACGCCGCTCTAAGTCGCGTCATGGAAAAGACAGCAATATTGGCACGGGAGACAATAATACTCCAGATGATGCCAAAGATAACGAAGACCCCGTTGAGATAACTTCCGAACAGGAGGAACGGGAAAACGGGCAAGTTGGCCCTGACGAACAGGCCATAAACGATGACTCGGAGGATAGTAATTATCTTCCACTCTCCGAGGATGAGGTGAGCCTCGGCAGCGAGGATTTTATCATGCCTGAGGAACCTTAGGAGCAGGAGCGCTTTAAGCGCCGGCTAATAGCCACTGCATGGAGCCTGAAAAAGAAGTAGCAGCAGCTTCAAGTTGACCAAAATCTGCTCAACGATAGATGGACTGATGTCCTAGCAGCCTAAGAATACGACCTCAAGCGCCCAGCCAAAATCTACCCGAAGCGCAAATTGCTACCTCATTTCGCTGATGAGGCGTCGAAGCCTATACCATCATCGCACAATGCGGCTAACTGACCACCACACGATCGAGATAAAGCGGCAACTCAAGACGAACACCGGCCCGGCCCACCTTATCGTAAAGGAAGAGATAAAATAGCTCGTGGTTATACATATGACCTTCGGCAGGACTGGGACAATAGAGCAGGACATACCAGATCGATCTACGGATCGCGAGGACGTGTCCCGACATGTAACGACTGCTATCTATTCGGACGTGACAAACCTAGTCACACCCGGGCCGAAAACCGCAGACGGACAACATCGGAACTACGTCGCGATGTGGCCCAATTTAGAGGTGCCGCACACCCTCTTTGCTTCACAGACGAAGTGATGGAGCATGAATTCCCAGAAGGGTTTAAACCCGTGAATATCGAATCATATGATGGAACACCTGATCACGCGGTATGGATCGAGGATTTCCTTCTCCATATCCATATGGCCCACGGAGATGACCTTCATGCCATCAAATACCTCCCACTAAAACTCAAAGGGCCAGCTCGGCACTGGCTAAACAGTCTGCCTGAAAACTCTATTGGCGGTTGGGAGGATTTGGAAGACGCCTTCCACGACAACTTCCAAGGTACATATGTCCAGCCACCAGATGCCGATGACTTAAGTCACATCGTCCAGCAGCTCGGAGAGTCAGCCAGGAAGCTCTGGAGTAGGTTCTTAGTTAAAAAGAACCAAATCGTCGACTGTCCGGACGCGGAAGCCCTAGCGGCCTTCAAACACAGCGTCCGGGACGAGTGGCTCGCCCACCACATCGGTCAAGAAAAACCAAAATCCATGTCAGCCCTTACCGCTCTGATGACCCGCTTTTGCGCGGGAGAAGACAGCTGGCTCGCTCGTAGAAGCAATAGCGCCAGCGATCCGGGCACTTCCGAAGTCCGAGACGGCAATGGCAAACCACGACGCAGCAAACACAAATGTCGCAATGATAATGAAAGAACGCACCACACAGTGGTCAACGCCGGATTCAGCGGCCCCAAACCCAGTCAACGGAAAAAGGCATTCAAGGCAAACAGAGACGGACCATCCAATTTAGACAAGATATTGGATCGGCCCTACCAGATTCATGGCAACCCCGATAAACCAGCTACTCACACCAACAGAAGCTGTTGGGTCTTCAAGCAGGCCAGCAAGCTCAACGCCGAACACAAGGGGAAGAGGCCGCCCGGTGATAGAGATTATGAAGAGACTCACCAACCAAATACCGGGGGTCAGAAACAATTTCCACACGAAGTAAAAATAGTGAACATGGTATACATGACACAAACCTCTACAGGGGAACATGAGAAGCACTCCCTCCGGACCGAGGATCATACTACGGTTACTTTATTCGAAGTACAAAGCGGTCTTATTAAACCGCATACCTTGTCGGCCATTAAGCCGCCGGTCTCCACTTAGCATAACCCACCAATTTTGGAGCAGAACTAGCAGTTCGGCTTCCACCGTCCGCTTCATACACCTGTGAAATCTGTACCGCGCATAAATAACTATGCACTTAAAATACCATGGGCATCGGCAGAAGCACAATGCGGACGGGCCTACAAGTACTCCCATTACCTCCTTTCTTTTTTCTTTTCTAACTACTCTTTGTTTTTTCATTAAAATTTACCACATGTGACTCAAAGGCTGGTCATCTCACTGACTCTATCAGAGTTCAGTTTTGTACATTTACCCAAAGGCTACTCCTGTTAAGGAGCCCCTTCAACGAGGAAAGGTGGCGCAGACGTGCGATAGGAGGTCCAAAACAACTTTTTGTAGACCGCACTCTCTATTTTGTGAGCCTGTAAAGTGCCTTTTTCCTCAACCGTCTACCCCCTGGCATGTCAAATAGCCGGGGTTGTGGCGTTATTATCTGCAAAATGACGATTGGCATATCACTAAGGTTCCAGTGAACATAATCCATATCCAGTATTTACTTTTCTCTAAAGAACTGAATTTTGCCCCTTGTGTTATTTCACACACCCCGACATAACTCGCCAAGGGCTCGATATGGGAACAAAATAAATTGCCAATAGGTCCGAACGGATTTATAGCATACTTCGGCATCGCGAGTTTGGCCTTATATGCATCAGCTCCGAATCATGTCTTGGGCCAATAGTTGGGTTGCCCGGCTCCTGTGCTTGCTACCTTACATTCCACTCTATCGGCTAAGGTAGTAAAGGGAGAACTACTGCGATTGTGTTTCCGGTTCATCTAGTCAAACACCTCAGTAGAGAAAGCCGAAAACTGACTGTCATGATGCGGCGAGAGCTGGTCAACCACTCGATGACTTATCAGAATCTTTCGTGATTCCCTCCATATTACATGAAGGACCTTTTTTCAGGTCATACATGTAATGCACCATATTGGGATAACCGCGTACATACCAGGGTCTATATCCTAGAACCACCATAAAACTCCTATGGCTAAGTGAAAGTGTTAACGCACTATAGTCCGATTTCCTAGTTCGCTGCATTGACACCTCCTTCATGGACCAAGACGTTGGGTTAAGAGTGATCAAGTGCTTTTCCGAACACCCCCATATTTTCTACGAGGGGGCTGAAGCCAACGACTGGAAAAAATTTAGATTATACAAAAATAGCCGCACAGGAGGAACTAAAACTTTTAAGCAAATATCATAATATTATCGTAACATTGTCTTTTACAATTTCAACACATTTCATTCGAATAGCATATGCTTCGAGCACTGACCCTCTATCAAGCGGGCACCCTCTAAGACGTCCTCGAAATAATGCTCTGGTGTGTGATGGTCCTTGCCCTTGGGGGGACTCTTCGCTGCAACGTCGGTGGCCTTCATCTTCGCCCAGTATGTCTTGACGCGGGCAAAGGCCATCCGTGCACCTTCAATGCACCTTGAACGCTTAACGGCATCGATACGCGGCACCGCATCAACAAGTCGCTACACCAAACCGAAATAACTATTCTGAATTGGCTCAGCAGGCCACAGTCGGACTATGACGTCCTTCATGGAAGAACCGGATATCCTGTGGAGCTCGACCCACTGGGCCATCTGTTCGTTCAGTAACAGCGGACGCTTTGGCGCACCGAATTTTGACCAAAAAAGCTTCTCCGTGGCACACCCTTCCTGCCCTTGGTAAAATTGCGCCGCATCGGAGGTGCTCTTTGGCAGGTCCAAGAATGCGTCTGGAGAGCTCCACATCTGATTAAGCGGGGAATACTTCGGATCGCTGGATTTAGTCTGTAATAAGAAAGGCTTACCAGTCGTTATCTCCCAGCTTGCCGGATCTCCTCCCGAGCCGCTCTAGACTCGGATCGTGCTTCTCTCGCCTCTTGTAAGGCCTTGTCGAGATCGGCCACTTTGGCTTTGTTATCCCTCTTGAGGAATTCGCACTGGACAGTGGTTTCCTTTAGCTCGTGCGCCATGACAGAAATTCTCTCCTCATACTGGCGCCGAGTAGCCTGTTCGGTTTTTAATTCATCAGCTGCCTTATTGGCAGCCAAATTACTCATCCGGGCTTGCTCCTTGGCCAGAGCAAGTTCAGCCCGAAGGGCCTCCACCGCGGCAGCACCATCTGCAGTTATGCGCGTCTTAGTATATAATTCTAGCTTCGTGCATATATTATCATACATACATATACTGACTGCCCCAAAAACATACCTTGCGCCTCGTCAAGCCGCATGTTGATAAGCGTGATGTCATCATCCGCCTATCAATCTTCCGCTGCAGATCTGCAACCTCTGTGGATCGGGCAGTAGCCGGGGAGGTAACAGTCTGTGTTCCAAGTAGTCAGATTATTTCCTGGACATATCTTTTTGATCCTCTGATCGCCTCCCTTGGGAAGCCAATCAGAGTCTCAGGGGCTACAATCTATACACAGGAGTATTTTGTGAATAAAACACAATCGAAAACATTACAGTACAAACCTTGAAGCCTCTTAGCAGGCTCGTGAAGGCCTCATCCAATCCGCTTTTCGCGGACAGGACCTTTTCAACCACCGTACCCATCAAGGTACGATGGTCCTCGGAGACGGACGCCTGTCGCAGCATGTTCGTCAATATATCCGGCGCTTCTGGGTCTCCGGAAGCTGCTGTAGCAGCACGGCCTCCCTTCGAAGGGATTCGCTCATTCGTTCCTGGAGTTGTCTCCGGCTGTACGCCAGACAGTGCGGGGCCTTTATTGTTGGCCCCCTGACCCTGGGCTACCGAAGTATCACCTTTGGGTAGTGTTTTCATCATACCTTGCACCACTTGTTGATAAGGAGAGACCCTCTGGGACGACACCTCTAAGTCGTCCACCCTATTAGGCGAGGAGTTTGGTGGAGGCATCTTGCTTTCCATCATCTCCGGGAGAAGATCCCCCGAGGAAGAGGATTGTTGAAGAAGACTGTGTGCCGAGCTGCAAAAACATATATTCTAGATATTACCCTGGTCACAAGAGAGGAACGGGATATTTTTAAAACACCCTTTTTCACTTACGATTTGGCTAAAGGCTTGTCCTCACCAGGGGACTGCGCGATGACGTCGTCCTCCAAGCCCGAGCCGCCCGACAAGGGCATCTTGCCTCGCTTAGGAGCCTTTTCCTCCCAATCTTCGGAGACGGCCCTTTTCTTACCATGAAGAGAAGGAATATTGGCTTCTCCTTTACTTTTATCTTCAGGCGATGGGATTTTGATCTCCCCGGACACAGCATCTAATATATCTTCGGGGTGGAGGCCACCTTCGGTCCTCCCGCTCTCCATCTTGTCCTCCTTCATAGGCATCTGGTACAGTGTCGGGGCCAGCATCCTTGCTAATACAGGGTCCGCTGAGTCTTCGGGAAGGGGGGCCGAACACCTAATTCGCTCTGCTTTCTTTATCAAGCCCTGGAAAAGGATAGTGTGATCACTATCGCATTACGGCATACATTGCTAAAAATTGCTCGGAAGTAGAGCGCTTACCGAGGTATCCGGATGGTTGTAGTCGAGGCCGATATCCTCGGTGGTGTCTGGCCACTGTTTTCGTTTCCTGAAAAACAACTTCCACATTCCTTTGTGCGTAGTATCGAAGAAGTGTTGGAGGGTCCGTGGTCCTTCCGGATTAAACTCCCACATACGGAGAGGCCGTCACTGGTACGGCAGGACCTGGCGGACCAGCATTACCTGAATCACGTTGAAAATACCGATGTCCTTATCAAGGAGGCTCCGGATGCGGCTCTGTAGAGTCTGCACTTCGTCAATTGACCCCCAGTCCAGCCCCTTATTAATCCATGATGCAAGCTGTAATGGAGAGCCAGATCGAAACGCAGGTATAGCCGCCCACTTTGTACCGTGGGGTTCAGTGACGTAAAACCACTCCCGCTGCCATAGGTTGGGAGTTTCGGTGAAAGAGCCTTTTGTCCAAGGAGCATTGGTAAGCTTGCTCACTGTAGCACCTCCGCACTCCGCTTGTTCCCCGTCGACTACCTTCGGCTTCACACTGAAGGTCTTGAGCCATAAGTCGGAGTGTGGGGGAGTACGGAGAAAGGCCTCGCACATGATAATGAACGTCGAGATGTGAAGGAAAGAACCTGGGGCTAGATCGTGAAAATCTAGTCCGTAGTAAAACATGAGCCCCCGGACAAAGGGATGAAGAGCGAATCCTAGCCCTCACAGGAAGTGGGAGATGAATACAACCCTCTCGCCGGATTTGGGAGTAGGAATAACCTGTCTTGAGCAGGAAGCCTGTGGGAGATCTCGGCGGTCAGGTATCTGGCCGCACGAAGCTTCGCAATATCCTCCTCTGTAACAGAGGAAGCCACCCATCGGCCCTGTGGGCTTGGTCCGGACATGATTGGGAAGCTTGAAGCAATGAAGTCGGACCTTGGGTGCTAGAACTCGAAGTTGGAAGGGCTGAGGAGAGGGGCAGTGTAAAATAAGACGGCCCTTGGCTCCTTTATAAAGGCAACGGATATCGAACGCCTCCTCCTAAGCCTGAAAACCTGCCTATTCCTAAGGAATCATACCAATGGAACGTTTGGGTTACCCACGCTCGTATTGATGAGAATCCTGCAATAAGGGGACATGATCTCTGCTTTGACAAGACGTGCCAATAAAAACCGCGCCTCGAAACGTGGAACGGCAGGACAAGAAACGGTTCGAAATAATGATCAGGCAAACGTGATGTCACATAACAAAAAGTTGTCGGCGGATTAGACTCGTGAAATATTAAACTCCCTGCAGTTGCGCGTGGTGCTTGTATTGCAGACTCGGACACGTTCATTGCGTCTGAAGACTATCTTGGAGTATTTGGATAGGGGAACCCGCCTTGCAATGCCGAAGACAATCTGCGTGCCGGACACCTCATCATTGAAGTCTGGTTCAGGGGCTACTGAGGGAGTCCTGGACTAAGGGGTCCTCGGGCGTCCGACCTATTAGACATGGGCCGGACTAATGGGCTGTGAAGATACAAAGACCGAAGACTCTACCTGTGTCCGGACGATACTCTCCTTGGCGTGGAAGGCAAGCTTGGCGTCCAAAATATGAAGATTTCTTTCTCTGTAACCGACCTTGTGTAACCCTAGATCCCTCCGGTGTCTATATAAACCGAAGGGCTAGGTCCGTAGACGGATATCCTCATAATCATAGTCAGACAGGCTAGGCTTTAGGGTTTAGTCATTACGATCTCGTGGTAGATCAACTCTTCTAATACTCATATTCATCAAGATTAATCAAGCAGGAAGTAGGGTATTACCTCCATAGAGAGGGCCCGAACCTGGATAAACATTGTGTCCCCTGTCTCCTATTACCATCGGCCTTAGACGCATAGTTCGGGACCCCCTACCCGAGATCCGCCGGTTTTGACACTGACAGCGCTCTTGCCCGGCATGGTTGCCTCGGGGCACGCGTGTATGATTGTACAAGGGTCTGAATCCTTTCTATGGCTGTCACGGGCCTCCTTTTATAGATCAAGGGGTCACCACAGTGGCAAATCAGTCATTATGCACTGATTAGATAGCAATTGTGCTATCATACCTAACTCTACAGGTAGGACAGAGCACATTAAATGCGCCGCTTAGTGTCACATCACGGTGTGCCCGGCAAGCCTTATCGGGCTGCTTTTGCCAGCTTCACGCCTTCCTACTTGACACATCTCTGGACGGGTGTCATTTGGAGATGATTTCCATATAAAGTGGCTACCGTGTGGCAGGAAACAGCCACCTAGTCACCTTGGGGCTTGACACTGCACCGATCGATGACTTGCGTCGCTGTGAGGTGGAGCGGTGGAGCCTTGGCAGGTTGGTTTGCCTTTGTTGAGCCCGGCAAGCCTGCCGGGGGAGTCTGGAGACTTGTTTCTTTGGGGCTACCTCGACCTCGCCAGGCTCGCCTACCCGGCAAGGGAGGTTTTCCATTAGTAGCATCTTGCTTCTCATGGCTTGACTTGGTCTTATTGATCCGCCCTCTGATTCCTCAAAGAGCTGATCTCTTGTGCTTGGTATGGTCTTGGATGTTGTAATCTTGTCGGGCCGGTGGCTTGATGTCCGTGCACAAGTCAGGGGGAAACATACGCCCCCGTTTGTGTACCCCGACACCACGCAAAAGGATTGCATTTTTTAATCTTTTTTCATTTTCTTTCATTGTTTTTCAAAATTGGGTCAACATTGTCGGCATCGTTATTCATAGAAAGGGGATGAATCTTTCAAAAGAAATTGTGAATACTACATATAATCCTACCTGAGTACCTTAAAATTATTTTTGCCACTTTTGGAATCAAACTATAACACACTTGTAGTAGAATTTTTAATTACTTTTGGTAAATGTCCAGAAATTCATTTAACCTGTGGAATATAGCAAAAAAACCTCAAAAACTCGACATCTTTCACCAGTAGGCCTCCAATATGGCCTATTTCATGAGAAAAATGCAAAAAAAATTATTTTCAATCTTATTTTTGGTACTTGCTTCACAAAAAAACCATTTTTGGCACTTCAAAATGATTTATTTACTTTTGTAACAAAAAATGTTCTCTCCCTTTGGCAATATTGTTTGGCATGGTAAGCCCCATGTTTGTGCCAAATATTGTCACCTTATATTGAAATATAACATGGATATAGCCATTAACTTGGTCATTTGGCTTGAAAACCATAAACCTTCCTAGATGGTAGTCCATTTTATAAACACTTTTTTTAAGAAACCATTGTGTTCCTAGTTTATCATTTTTCCTATAAAGTAGTACACATAAAAGGACTCCATGCAAAAGGATTGCATTTTTTGAATCTTTTTTTCATTTTATTTCACTTTTTAAATGGGGTTAACATTATCAACATGGTATTCATAGAAAGGGGTTGAATCTTTCAACTTTTTTGTGAATACTACATATAATCCTACCTGAGTACCTTAAAATGATTTTTGTCACGTTTTGGAACCAAATTATAACATACTTGTAGTTCAATTTTCAATTACTTTTGGTAAATGTCTAGAAATTTAGTTAATCAATGGAATATAGCATAAAAGCTCTGAAACTCAAAATATTTTGGCAGTAGGCCTCCAATATGGTCTATTTCATGTGAAAATTTGAGCGAGCGGCGCTAGTGGCCATTTGCTCACTGGAGTCACTATCAGTGACCAATCCCATGGCGGCTCGCAACGACAGCCCATTCTTGGGAACAATAGAGAGGGGGAAATGCAGAGATGTGGCAGGGGTCTATCCAAGGACACGGAGATGGTCTGTAAAGCCGGAGGGAACATGCCAGCGACGAAAGCGAGCTCAGATGCAACGGGCGGAGTCGAAGACGAAGGGGTCGATTCGGTCATCACACTGCATCAAAGCACATATGGCTCACAAGGATGGAAGAGAATGGTGAGGCGTTCCGAAGGTGTTCTCAATTCGCCGGGTGATCAGAGACGAGCGCGTGATTGGGACCAAGTGTAACGCTCCGGACACATCCGTCGGTGGTCGTTACTCCTGGCGGGATCTAGACTGGCCCCACAGATCAATACTAGTCTTTTCTGCGCACTTTGTCCTCACTCGTGCGCACGCGGGAGCAACTTCCCGGTCGGTCACCCATCCTGAAACTACTCCAAGCTGAGCATGCTTAACTTTGGAGTTCTGTCCGAATGGGCTCCCGGAAAAGAAGGAATTCCTTATTGATATGAGTAGTCTATCATCCCTAATAAGCCAGGCTATCACATACATACCCACTCAGAGAAACCGACGTCCTCGTCGGGCCACAGGAACGTTCCCTCTTGGCACATACGTTTGTGCATCCAGTCCGGTACATGTGCCATGTCGGGTGCCACGACGGATCACAAACGTCATGAACAACATGACCGCGCACCTGTCCGCAAACATCCGTGTAACCGCGAGAGTCGGCTCTGATACCAACTTGTAACGCCCCGGACACACCCGCCGGTGGTCGTTACTCCTGGCGGGATCTAGACTTGCCCCCACAGATCAATACTAGTCTTTTCTGCGCACTTTGTCCTCACTCGTGCGCATGCGGGAGCAACTTCCTGGTCGGTCACCCATCCTGAAACTACTCCAAGCTGAGCACGCTCAACTTTGGAGTTCTGTCCGAATGGGCTCCCGGAAAAGAAGGAATTCCTTATTGATATGAGTAGTCTATCATCCCTAATAAGCCGGGCTATCACACCAAGGCAGCGCAAGGGTTCCACCGGGAGGAGAGATCAGAGAGGAAGAGGGAGCATGCGAACGAGGGTGGGAGAGAGAAGAGCGAGGAAGGCGTCCTTGGTGCATGAGTATGCGGGCTGCCTCCAACCACAGAACTACCTCCGCCATGTCTTGTGCCCGCTGGCATGGCCAGAGAGTTCGGGAGCTTTTTTCCTTCCTATTTCCCTTTGTTCTATTGGTCCCACGTATAAGAAAGAGAGAGGGGTGGGTTTTTTTAGCAAGGGCTCATTGGCATGTCAACATTTTAAGCGGCCTCACATGTCAGCATTTTTAATGGTCCCACCCGTCATGAACTCATCCATGTAACGGTCAACGGGATTAACCCAACGGAAATGCACTATTTGAGCATCTGTGAGGTTCATGTAGAGGGGGAAGGGGGAAAGTGAGGAATACAAAGACGGTTGGACAAAACTGGGTACAATTAAGGAACCAGGGGCATGAAAATAAAAATCATGGGTTAAAATTTGCAGCTGCACGGCGCATGTCAGAGGACCGGAGATAAATCCAGTATGGGCGGATGTGCTTGGGCCGTCTCCATTTGCATGTGGGAGCGGTTGCCGATGGGTCGTCCTGAAAAAGATGACAGGCTTGCATGGGTATATTATGGCGAAGAAACTCTTCTCGTTAGCCCACCATGGCGTACTTTTGGGACAAAGTTAGAGTCTTCACAGGCAAGTCCAAGGCCTTCACCAACGAGCTGGACAATATCCCCTTTCACTAGGTAAAACTGTGTGGTAGTAATATCCTGTAACCACTTTTCCGATTGCTTACGAAGACCCAACCGAACCAATTTGTTTGTAGGTTAACTGGTGGTCATGTGAGATGGATCAGAGTTTCGAGCTGAACTAGATGTGCACGAGGGACAAGAGTATCTCATGGCTAGGGTCCCATTGATATGCATGTACGCTATCGAGCGGCAAGTACCACGGCGCGTGGTGACGCAATTCGGTAGAATGCAACGCACCCCACCGAAGGATACCAACACTGGTGGCTTCGACCTTCATAGGTGAGCGACTTAACCTCTAGTTTTCTTATGGTTTGTTGTTTTTATGGTTTCTTATGGTTTGTTCTTAGAAGTCTCGGTGATTTCTTACCTGAAAGCTACAAGATTCAATGATTTCTTATGGTTTGTTGTTCCTGTACCTTGCAGGCAGAACAGAAGACGCATCTTAAGTCGTTTACGCCTCAAACAAAGTGGACCGTAGCGGAAGAAACCTATAATGCACACATTATAGAGAGATCAAAGGTGGATTTAGGGAGTATGCACCCCTTATCTGTCAATAATTTATTTACTCCCACCGTCCAAAGATACCTGTCGCACAAATAGATAAAATTAAATATATCTAGAACTAAAATACATCCAGATCTATTTCCCCGACAGGTATTTTCAGACGGAGGGAGTATGATGCTGACATTTGCAGAGTTTCGAGCTGAACAGAAGCATTTTCGAATACTGATCCATGACAATGACGGACACCTCAAACACAACTTTAAAAGACAATCAAGTGACAGCGCTGTATAATGTCAGCCAAGGCAGCATAACAGACAAAAAACCACATCATTTCATAATATAACGAGTCTACCATCACACGGTGCTTTGAAATACATCAGACGCAACACACTCAACTGACTCAAACTCCAAATACTGATCCACAACGACGAGGAACACTTCAAACAAACTTCAAAAGACACTTAAGCAGTAGTGGTGGTAAAAAGGAAATGCCGAAAGGGAGCAAGCAGTACAGCGTCTCACTCCTCGTCGGACTCGGCGCTCTGGAGCCACTCCACGACGGGCTTGGCATTCTTCACGACCTGGGAGTCCTTGCCGGCAGCAACAGCTTCATTGTACCACTGCACAATGGTTTCCTCCTCAAGGAGGTCTCCGTCGTAGAGGGCCTTCAGGACGACAGGCAGCTCCTTCAAGGCCTCGGCGCTGCACTTGCTGCAGAACGCCTCGATGGACTGGAGCAGGAGCATCTGGGCGGCTTCATCAGGCACAGCAGCAGCAAGGTACTTCTTGTTCTTAACCACATCCTTGGCGAACCCCTTGCCGGCACCATGGAAGAGCGCCTCAAAGAGGGCATCCATCACGTCCTTCAGGGGCAGGGTTGAGGAGGACAGCACCCCCTTGAGCTGAGCTGCGGTGGCAGCATTGGCAAGGCTCGCCTTGATCTCTTCAACCAGTTCATCATAGGGAGTGGCTTTGGCTCCATTCTGCTTACCGTTGGAGGTCTCTTCAGCCTTTGATGTGCCATTGGCACAGCCATCATCCTTGTGCTGGGCCTGTTTCTTCTTCTTCTCAGTCTCTTCAGTGGCAAGCATAACCATTTCAGCAGTTGCTGCACTCAGCTGTTCCTCCATACGCTTTCTTGCAGCCTCTGCTGACGTGTCAGTCGCCCACTGTACATCATCATCGTCATCGTCATCATCATCTGCAGCAGCTGCAAAGTCAGCATCTCTTGGTGATGAGATATGTTCTTCATCAGAGCCCCCAGCACCCTTCTTCTTTGTGGCAACACCTTTTGCAGTACTCTCCTTGGACGAAGCACCTTTCTTCTTCCCATCCTTCTTGAGTTTCTTCATCTCCTCATCAGCTGCTTCACCTTCTTTCAGACGCTCCTTCTCAGCCCTCCTCATAGCTTTCTTGTCCTTGCCTCCTTTCTTCGCCTCTGGTGGGTTCTTCAGGATGAATGTAGTGAGCTTGTCCCTCATGTCAACATCCGAGAGGAAGCCACAGGCGGCACATTTCAGAGTTATCATCTCTTTCTTGGAGATGAGGACCTCTGTCTCAGGGTTGCCACAGCCATAACACTGGACATACTTCTTGATGAAGTTCTCGAGCAGACCAGCTAGCTTTGAAGTGTCATGGGCACCATTAACCAAGGAGATTCCTGTCTTCTCATCAAACTTTGATTGTGCCCCAAGCTCACAACCAAAGTACTTGGTTGTGTAGGAAGCAGGCCTTGCAAGTGCTTTTGCTATATCAACCATGTTCACAATATTGGTCTTGATGCCATTACCACGGCCTTCAATTTTGGTCAGCATTCTGGGCATCTTGTACCTGTAGAAGGCATCATCCTTGTTTGAAGCACCAATGTTTTGCAGCGCCATCTTGAGATAACCTTTCTGCAGCAGATGCTATCAGATGTGGCAAAATTCAGAAGAAATAGTAGCTGCAGGGAGATGACTTTGAGCACAGGCAGTGGCAAGTGAACTCTCAGAACCAGAGAACCTAATGGGCTCTTGATGCATGCAGGGGAGCACAAACTTGTGCCTTTTTCTCGTTGCACGAGAGTACTCTCCCAGCAATCCAACTGATCCCAAATAGACCGATGCTTGTTCAGACATAAAAGAAGGTTCAGCGTAGCCCTCCACTTTGTCAGATTGCAGCAAAACAGATGCTGCTACCTGGTTTAAAACAAGTGAAAGATGAAACATTAGTGATTATTCATGTAATGTGAGATTACAAGAAACCAACTGAAACAAAGGTATAATATCATTAAAGAGAAAGGACTACATTATTAATTCATGACACAGGTTGCTGGCTGAGCTAAGCATCATTGAAGAAAGGAAGCTAGTAAAATACACAACCAAATAAGCAGGTAAATAGACATTGCAAGTGAATTAGGCATCACTGCAGAAAGGAGGCTACACATCTTACACAACCAAATCAGCAGCAAAATGAACATTTATAGACAGCACATGTATGACAAACTTCAAGACAATAGGACTAAACTTTCCAAATTAATTACAACAAATCCCAATATCATACATGGGGCATGTATCAGAAGTATATCTGTCCACAGCAACAAATTTTACTAGCAAGATTTATAGGCAGCACATGTATGACAAACTTTAAGACAATAGGACTAAACTTCCCAAATTAATTACAACTACTCCCAATATCATACAAGGGTATCAAAAGTATCTCTCTCCACGAGAGACATTTTACTTGCAAGATGCAAAGATGATGTAACCATACGTGCAAATTCTGAATCAGGACATAAGATAAAATAAAAAGTTACAGCAGAATAACTGCTAAATTTAGTACAAACAATCTCCAGGCATGCACATATAATTACAAAGTATGCGTAGTTTCAAACAACAATGCGCATGCCTCCATGTACGAAGATAAAAGTGAATTTGTAGAACCCAACAAAAACAACTAACTCAATCCATTCAACTATAATGGAAACAAATACAAAGGACAGGATATCTAGACCATATAACAGACAAGAAAAAGATAACAGTCTCTAGCTACGATATTAACCTGACATGTAAGCTCACCAACAAAATACGTAACACTGATAACAGCAATCCATGTGTAGCGACAAGCCATGTACTACAATAATGACACAAGGACAGGATATTCCATCAAAACTGGCCTCAATCCAATACTAGAAACTGACAGCACTAAACGAGATCAAACCAGGGAACACCACATGACTAAAACAAGGAGGTCTAATTCAACTGCACAGTATTGCAACGTTTGTTTGAGCAAAAATTACATCACTACCGGTTCACAATCGAGATGCAAACCCTAACGTCGAGTAGCCGCCACGGGCCAAGGAATCGTCCAAGCAAACCCTAGCCGACGCCGAGCCCACAACGGCCGGCGACAGCAGATCACCAAACCCCGATGCCTACCAATCGCAACACACATCCAGATCCGATCCTCCTACCCAGACCAAACAACCCCCAAATACACCGCAAATCTAGCCGATACTAGGCACGGGAGCACACGAGAGACGAAGAGCGGGACGGGAGGGGACGGCGAGCGTTCTCACCTCGTCGGCGGGCGGGGGGCGAAACCGAAATCGATCAGAGGCTGCGGGCGGGCGGGCGGTGGCGGCGAGGCGATGGAGTGGTTGGGAGGGGGAGGAGAGGCGGGCGGTTTTTATAGGCGGGGAGGGAGAAGTAAAGGAGGCTCCCGCTAGGGCTGCCGTCCCCGGCTCGCCTTCTCCTACCGCCTCCCTTTCTCGATTTTATTTTATTTTTATTATCTTCATCGTGTCATGATCTGGCTTTTCGTCCGGTGCTACCTCAACGGCTTTCCGCGTACGCCGAAAAAAAGATATAAACGGAGGAGAGCTCAGCACGGAACAAGAGGTTCGAAATTCTTGTATTCGCAAGCAAAAACAAAAAAATCTAGTCCACGCGTTGTTTTGACGAAAAATCTCCAGCACACAACCGATGGGAAGCAGGTGCCATGTATGCGGATACGTGCATTTTCTTTCTTGCCGAGAAAGAAAGAAGGCGATCTCCTTTGCCGAGAAAGACTAGTCTTTCACCGTCGTCCTTCAGCAGCCCACCTTCACCAATAACCTGGTAAGGGCGACGTCGGATTTTTGGGCGCGCAGATCGTGTTGTTTTATTAGGTTTTAGGTCCCTACTAGTTTAGGTTTTAACTGTTTGACATCTTAGATCTAGCAAGGGTGACGACGAAGCCATATCATAAAGCTTTAGCTTCTTTTGTCGACACGGCGTTTTGCTTTTGATGGGCGGTTAATGGATGCCAGCATGTTTCAAGCATGGATGGTGTGGCGACAGCGACAGCGACATACCCTATGCTGGATTTGTGTCCATGGGCTCCGTCATTCCGATGGCGTTGGCAGCATTCCTATGGTGGACTTGTGTCCTTAGGCTCCGTCACCGCGATCGCACATGCTCTAACGTCGATGCGGAGCACGAAAGGTTTGTTCAAGATTGGGTGTCGGTGGTTTCTCAATCGGTGACAGCTGGAAGACGATGGATTCGTCGTTGATGGTTAGTGGGTCAGGTTTTCTCCTTCGACGTCGTTGTGAGGAGTTGCCAGATTCGGAGTTCGGTGGCGTGTATGCAGTGCTGCCCTGGCCAGATTCTTTCAATGGCAATGGCTTTGCCTTTGACGAGCTACTTTTGAGGTCTGAAAAGCTGTAAAATAGCGATGGAGTCGCGTCGAGCTCGGTGAAGAGGTGGTATGTCCCTTTTTCCTTCTATGTTCGTTATGGTGGTGTCAGAGACGCATGATGGAAGTTGGCATCAAGCTCAGGAGATTATTCGGTCTTAATTGTAATAGCCTTTCTTTGATGAGGTCGTTTGGGTTGAAGCTTGGATTTTGTTGTCTTTTTTGTTTTATCAAGTTGGCGTCTACGTGGTTTGTACTTTATTTTTATTATATGAATGTGACTCGTATTATCATAAAAAAAGGTGGCATGCGTTTACACAGTGAATACTCGCACACCTTGTCTACTCTCAAAAAAATGAGTTTGTTCAGTTTTATCACTACCTTTATCCTAATAGTATTCAAAATGTGTTTCTGAAAGATTGTTTCATTTCAATATTTATTTATGTTGGTCATAAGATGGCAAAGGAAGTTATTTACTTCTTGTAAATTTCATGTTTTCTATGCATCTAGTAACAGTGCGGAGATAGGGGTGCTAGCCAGGGCCTGGAGCCAGGCCAACATGCAAATATTTCCACTAGGACACTGAGTATTTCAGCTAAAACAGTGTATTAGCTTTATATTCCGTTGGTCTGGCCCTCCGCAGCTCTTGGCCCTATCCATTCAGGTTTTCTCGCTCCGCCACTGCCTAGTACTAACATCAATGAGGCATAGTCGCTTCCCCGCAAAAAGAAGAGTAAACAATACATTAGCTCAAAATCAACTAGAAAATGATGGACATTGTCCACACGCAGAGAGCAACCGAAAACTTGTACTTCCTCCATTTCATAATGTAGTGCGTATAGATTTTTTTCGCACGTCGAACTTTGCAAACTTTGACCACATTTAGAGAGAAAAATATTTACATTTAAAATACCAAACGCATATCACTGGATACACCGTGAGTTATACTTTCATATTGTATATGTTTGGTATTGTAGATATAGATAGTTTTCTTCATAAACTCAGTCAAAGTTTGCTAAGTTTGACTTAAAAAAATGTACATGCACTATATTATGGAATGGATGGAGTAAGTAAAAGTTTGGCATCAAAATTGTCATTGTATCACATTCATTGTGAAAATCAAAAGTTAATAGAGAAACTTCACGATAAAGGCAAATAATTCGTTTGGTATGTATTTATTGGATTCTAGACTAGACTCAAATCATGATAGCCAACAATGCGGTAGTGGCACAGGAGCGGCTGAGAAAGATTACCAATATCCTACTGAAAATGCGGTTTACTAGTGCCGTGCTAAAAGCGTAGGGTCCAGTTTACGATCCAAAAAAACGTGGAGTCCTGCCTAGAACACAACCAATTCAAAGAACAGCTGTTACGGCGGAAAGAGGAAGAAAATGATTGAGTACACGGTGACATCCTTTTTCTTCTTTATATGGGGAGTGCTTCGGTACAACCCTCTAAAACGTATAATGGATAGTATGGTAATTTCACATTAGGTATAGGAATACCCACCCGATGCCGTACGTCCGCGTGTGACGTCATACGCCCGCCCGCGTATGCCGCATCCGTCGTTGTACGTACGCCCGCCCGCGTACCTGCACCCGTCGCCATACGTCACCGTCGTACGCCCGCCCACGTTGGCGTCGACAGTTGTTGAAGGAAAAAAAAGACACGGTAGCCGCCGACGCACGCCGTCGAAACCCTGAACCCTAACGCATCCATGCCGTCTCCACGTCGGCCCCCGTCTGCACGAAGTCGCCGTCGCCCGGGTCGCCGCCCAAGCAGGCCGCCGCGCGTGCCCCGGCGCCGTTACCGCTGCCGCCGCGCGTGCCCCGATGCTGTTGGCGCTGCCGCGCGTCCCAGATGGCCGCCCACCCGCGATCTACGTCGCTGGCTCCCTCCGCGCACTACGCGTGCTACGACCAGCCATCGTCCTCACGCCGTCAATATGCCCTAGAGGCAATAATAAAAGGATTATTATTATATTTCCTTGTTCATGATAATTGTCTTTTATTCATGCTATAATTATGTTATCCGGAAATCGTAATACATGTGTGAATTCTTAGACACCAACATGTCCCTAGTAAGCCTCTATTTGACTAGCTCGTTGATCAACAGATAGTCATGGTTTTCTGACTATGGACATTGGATGTCATTGATAACGAGATCACATCATTAGGAGAATGATGTGATGGATAAGACCCAATCCTAAACATAGCACAAGATCGTATAGTTCGTTTGCTAGAGTTTTCCAATGTCAAGTATCTCTTCCTTAGACCATGAGATCGTGTAACTCCCGGATACCGTAGGAGTGCTTTGGGTGTACCAAACGTCACAACGTAACTGGGTGACTATAAAGGTATACTACGGGTATCTCCGAAAGTGTCCGTTGGGTTGACACGGATCAAGACTGAGATTTGTTACTCCGTATGACGGAGAGGTATCACTAGGCCCACTAGGTAATGCATCATCATAATGAGCTCAAAGTGACCAAGTGTATGGTCACGGGATCATGCATTACGGTACGAGTAAAGTGACTTGCCGGTAAAGAGATTGAACGAGGTATTGGGATACCGACGATCGAATCTCGGGCAAGTAACATACCGATTGACGAAGGGAATTGTATACGGGGTTGCTTGAATCCTCGACATCGTGGTTCATCCGATGAGATCATCGAGGAGCATGTGGGATCCAACATGGGTATCCAGATCCCGCTGTTGGTTATTGACCGAAGAGCAATCTCGGTCATGTCTACGTGTCTCCCGAACCCGTAGGGTCTGCACACTTAAGGTTCGGTGACGCTAGGGTTGTAGGGATATGTATATGCAGTAACCCGAAAGTTGTTCGGAGTCCCGGATGAGATCCCGGACGTCACGAGGAGTTTCGGAATGGTCTGGAGGTAAAGAATTATATATAGGAAGTGCTATTTCGACCATCGGGACAAGTTTCGGGGTCACCGGTATTGTACCGGGACCACCGGAAGGGTCCCGGGGGTCCACCGGGTGGGGCCACCTATCCCGGAAGGCCCCATGGGCTAAAGTGGGAAGGGATCCAGCCCAAAGTGGGCTGGGGCGCCACTTTCCCCTAGGGCCCATGCGCCTAGGGTAGGGGAAACCCTAAAGGGGGGCGCCCCCTTGCTTGGGGGGTAAGCCCCCCACCCCTTGGCCGCCGCCCCCCTAGGAGATTGCATCTCCTAGGGCCGGCGCCTCCCCTAGGCTCCTTATATATAGTGGGGGGGGAGGAGGGCCTCTTTCCCACGCCTTTGGTGCCTCCCTCTCCCTCTCCAACACCTCCTCCTCCTCCATAGAGCTTGGCGAAGCCCTGACGGAGTACTGCAGCTCCACCACCACCACGCCGTCGTGCTGCTGCTGGAGTCATCTTCCTCAACCTCTCCTTCCCCCTTGCTGGATCAAGAAGGAGGAGATGTCACGCTGACCGTACGTGTGTTGAACGCGGAGGTGCCGTCCGTTCGGCGCTAGGATCTCCGGTGATTTGGATCACGTCGAGTACGGCTTCCTCATCCCCGTTCTTTGAACGCTTCCGCGCGTGAACTACAAAGGTATGTAGATGCAATCCGATCACTCGTTGCTAGATGAACTCCTAGATGGATCTTGGTGAAACCGTAGGAAAATTTTTGTTTTCTGCAACGTTCCCCAACAGTGGCATCATGAGCTAGGTCTATGCGTAGTTCCTTTTGCACGAGTAGAACACAATTTGTTGTGGGCGTAGATGTTGTCAACTTTCTTGCCGCTACTAGTCTTATTTTGCTTCAACGGTATTGTGGGATGAAGCGGCCCGGACCAACCTTACACGTACGCTTACGTGAGACCGGTTCCACCGACTGACATGCACTAGTTGCATAAGGTGGCTGGCGGGTGTCTATCTCTCCCACTTTAGTTGGAGCGGATTTGATGAAAAGGGTCCTTATGAAGGGTAAATAGAAGTTGACAAATCACGTTGTGGCTTTCACGTAGGTAAGAAAACGTTCTTGCTAGAACCATATTTCAGCCACGTAAAACTTGCAACAACAATTAGAGGACGTCTAACTTGTTTTTGCAGCAAGTGCTTTGTGATATGATATGGCCAAAGTTGTGATGAATGATGAATGATATATATGTGATGTATGAGATGTTCATGCTATTATAATAGGAATCACGACTTGCATGTCGATGAGTATGACAACCGGCAGGAGCCATAGGAGTTGTTTTTATTTTTTGTATGACTTGCGTGTCATTGAGAAACGCCATGTAAATTACTTTACTTTATTGCTAAACGTGTTAGCCATAGTAGTAGAAGTAATAGTTGGCGAGCAACTTCATGGAGACACGATAATGGAGATCATGATGATGGAGATCATGATGATGGAGATCATGATGATGGAGATCATGGTGTCATGCTTGTGACAAGATGATCATGGAGCCCCAAGATGGAGATCAAAGGAGCTATGTGATATTGGCCATATCATGTCACTATTATTATTTGATTGCATGTGATGTTTATCATGATTCTGCATCTTGTTTACTTAGAACGACGGTAGTAAATAAGATGACCCCTCATAATAATTTCAAGAAAGTGTTCCCCCTAACTGTGCACCGTTGCGACAGTTCGTTGTTTCGAAGCACCACGTGATGATCGGGTGTTAGATTCCAACGTTCACATACAACGGGTGTAAGACAGATTTACACATGCAAACACTTAGGTTGACTTGACGAGCCTAGCATGTACAGACATGGCCTCGGAACACAGAAGACCGAAAGGTCGAGCATGAGTCGTATAGAAGATACGATCAACATGAAGATGTTCACCGATGTTGACTAGTCCGTCTCACGTGATGATCGAACACGGCCTAGTTAACTCGGATCATGTTATACTTAGATTACTGGAGGGATGTCTATCTAAGTGGGAGTTCATTGAATAATTTGATTAGATGAACTTAATTATCATGAACTTAGTCTAAAATTTTTACAATATGTCTTGTAGATCAAATGGCCAACGTAGTCCTCAACTTCAACGCGTTCCTAGAGAAAACCAAGCTGAAAGACGATGGCAGCAACTACACGGACTGGGTCCGGAACCTGAGGATCATCCTCATAGCTGCCAAGAAAGATTATGTCCTACAAGCACCGCTAGGTGACGCACCTGTTCTCCCTGTAGAACAAGACGTTATGAATGCTTGGCAGGCACGTACCGATGACTACTCCCTCGTTCAGTGCGGCATGCTTTACAGCTTAGAGCCGGGGCTCCAAAAGCGTTTTGAGAGACACGGAGCATATGAGATGTTCGAAGAGCTGAAAATGGTTTTCCAAGCTCATGCCCGGGTCGAGAGATATCAAGTCTCCGACAAGTTCTTCAGCTGTAAGATGGAGGAAAACAGTTCTGACAGTGAGCACATACTCACTATGTCTGGGTTGCATAACCGCTTGACTCAGCTGGGAGTTAATCTCCCGGATGGCGCGGTCATTGACAGAATCCTTCAGTCGCTTCCACCGAGCTACAAGAGCTTTGTGATGAACTTCAATATGCAGGGGATGGAAAAGACCATTCCTGAAGTATTTGCAATGCTGAAATCAGCAGAGGTAGAAGTCAAAAAGGAACATCAAGTGTTGATGGTGAATAAAACCATTAAGTTCAAGAAGGGCAAGGGTAAGAAAGCTTTCAAGAAGGACGGCAAGGGAGTTGCCGCGCCCGGCAAGCAAGCTGCCGGGAAGAAGCCAAAGAATGGACCCAAGCCCGAGACTGAGTGCTTTTATTGCAAGGGAAGTGGTCACTGGAAGCGGAACTGCCCCAAATACTTAGCGGACAAGAAGGCCGGCATCACGAAAGGTATATGTGATATACATGTAATTGATGTGTACCTTACCAGTACTCGTAGTAGCTCCTGGGTATTTGATACCGGTGCGGTTGCTCACATTTGTAACTCAAAACAGGAGCTGCGGAATAAGCGGAGACTGGCGAAGGACGAGGTGACGATGCGCGTCGGGAATGGTTCCTGAAGTTTGTTCCTTGTTGGAACATGAAGATGTTGTTCCTTGTTGGAACATGTTTACTTGTTGGGATATCACAATTTCTCTTATTTAATTAATGCATCTATATACTTGGTAAAGGGTGGAAGGCTCGGCCTTATGCCTAGTGTTTTGTTCCACTCTTGCCGCCCTAGTTTCCGTCATATCGGTGTTATGTTCCCGGATTTTGTGTTCCTTACGCGGTTGGGTTATAATGGGAACCCCTTGACAGTTCGCCTTGAATAAAACTCGTCCAGCAAAGCCCAACATTGGTTTTACCATTCGCCACCTAGCCTCTTTTTCCCTTGGGTTAGGCCAGCCTAAGGGTCATCTTTATTTTAAACCCCCGGGCCAGTGCTTGTCTAAGTGTTGGCCCAACCCAGAGCACCGTGCGGGGCCATCCCTTGGCAACTTGGGTTACGTTGGCTCCCGTACGCTTAGCTTATCCGGTGTGCCCTGAGAAAGAGATATGTGCAGCTCCTATCGGGATTGTCGGCACAGCGGGTGGTCTTGCTGGACTTGTTTTACCATTGTCGAGGATGTCTTGTAACCGGGATTCCGAGCCTGATCGGGTCTTCCCGCTAGAAGGAATATCCTTCGTTGACCGTGAGAGCTTGTGATGGGCTTAGTTGGGACACCCCTGCAGGGATTTGAACTTTCGAAAGCCGTGCCCGCGGTTATGGGCAGATGGGAATTTGTTAATGTCCGGTTGTAGAAAACCTGAAGTTGACCTTAATTAAAATGCATCAACCGCATGCGTAACCGTGATGGTCTCTTCTCGGCGGAGTCCGGGAAGTGAACACGGTGTTGGAGTTATGCTTGACGTAGGTTGTTCTAGGATCACTTCTTGATCATAGTTTCTCGACCGTGCTTTGCCTTCTCTTCTCGCTCTCATTTGCGTATGTTAGCCACCATATATGCTAGTCGCTTGCTGTAGCTCCACCTCATACCTTTTACCCTTCCTATAAGCTTAAATAGTCTTGATCGCGAGGGTGTGAGATTGCTGAGTCCCCGTGACTCATAGATACTTCCAAAACCAGTTTGCAGGTGTCGTTGAACCGTGCAGGTGACGCAACCAAGCTCAAGGAGGAGCTCGATGAAGATCTTGTCCTTTATATTGTTTCGTTCTAGTCGATCAGTAGTGGAGCCCAGTTGGGGTCGATCGGGGATCTTGTAGCTTTGAGGGTAGTCTTCTTTTATTTTGGCTCCGTAGTCGGGCCTTGATTGTATCTGGTTGATGTAATGCTTTATTCATGTAATTGTGTGAAGTGGTGATTGTAAGCCAACTATGTATCTCTTTCCCTTATGTATTACATGGGTTGTTTGCGAAGATTACCTCACTTGCGACATTGCTTTCAATGCGGTTATGCCTCTAAGTCGTGCTTCGACACGTGGGAGATATAGCCGCATCAAGGGCGTTATAAGTTGGTAATCAGAGCCTTCCCCGACCTTAGGAGCCCCCTGCTTGATCGAATCGTTGGCGTTGTTGAGTCTAGAAAAATGTTTTGAGTCATCTAGGAATTATATATATCGGAGAGTTAGGAATTCTTTTTACTCCTCAGTCCCTTCGTCGCTCTGGTGAGGCATCCTGACATAGAGTTTTGACTCTTCTCTTCTCAAATTTCACTAAAAAAATTTTAGGATCAAACGGATATCTTGGAATCGTTCCGATGGTTTTGTGACGAGAACATTGTTCTTGGTGCCTCCTGTCATTTAGGGGTTGTGGCAGTGTCCCGAGGAGTTGAGCTCCGAGGTGTTGTCGTCACAATTTTATCGTTGCAGTTCTGGAATACCTGAGATTAGTTTTGCCGACATCGAAAATCTCTTTTATGCAGTTGTTGGTGAGATAACCTCGACGCCACCCAGTACTGGGGCGGGAGTTCGGGAGTATTGTCATAACTCGTATAAGGGATGCTTTTCGAAGGTTGAGGTAGACGATTTCTGAAGGTTTCTTGGTTATGTGTTGAAGGATGGATACAGCTGGATGTAGGATTTGCTAGTTTTGGGTGAGATATTATGCTTCCCCTGTATCCCCAACACCTGATTGCATAACTGGGAAAATTTCGGGAGTTTATAAGTGGGAATTCAAGTAGCTCTTAGGATATCTTTCCGACGGATGTATGATATGAAATTGGGGTTCGACGTCTAGTGGTCCGCCTATTCATGGTTGGTTTTTACAGTGGTCTCGTTGTGTCTTAAAGAGTCCTTGGCTATGCCGACTCGGGGACGCTTCATATGTCATGTGCACTGCCTTGTACATGATGGTGCTGTACGATCGAGCCCGTGTAGGCCCCACCACGAAAACTTCGGACGAAATATCTATCATATGTTGGTTACGGCTTATTCTGCAAGCCAATCCTTTGTTTTTGGTTTTGTTGTGGTATTCGAGTTGCTTCGATGTCAAGTGTTGATTCATACCTTTCCTAAACGGTGTTCTCATACTCCGATGTGAATACAAATCCTTCATGATAATCGAGATTGTCATGTCAATCCTTTTAAACCGGTGTGCTTCTCTTCAGGTGGATCTGATCATTTTAACAACGCAAGATCACCTCTCGGTTTTCTCAACGGTGTTTGTTTCATCCGTCTCCAAGTTGCCTTTGTTTTTCCCGCCCACCCACCCTTTTTCTTCAAGGATTCAAATTTCTTGATCAAGTGGCCATCTTATTCATGTGAAGTCTCTCCATTCCTTTTCCGTCAATGTTCTTACCCGGTGTTTCTCATGAAGATTTTAACGGAGCTTCAAGTTCTTCATTCTCCATTCTTTTCTTCTCCGGTGGATTCAATTCAAGCTTTTGGTGTTGATCATATCCCTTTTCCTTGTTTCAAATGTTTTCTCATGCCGTTGCACCTCATAATCATCCACTTCTCGTTATTCAATTGTTCTGGTGCCATGAAGATACCTCAGAAGGCTCGTCTTGTCATTCAAGATCCGTTCAACCTATCTCGAGGCTGTTATCTCTTTCAAGCCTTTTAATTCAACCGGTGCAATCTCTCTTTTCAAGTAATCTTTTCAATGGTGTTTCTTTTGAGTGGGCCCTAACCCACAGGTCATTTTCCAGGATCTTACCTGACTCTTCTTATTTTCCCGGAGGTATTCTCAAATTCTTTTCAAAGTTTGACGTAAGAATGATTTATCATCAGTCAAATGTCTTCTCCAAGATCTGTCAAAATCTTTTCATCGTTGGCTCAACCTCTTCGTTTTGATTATTCCGGAGTGTCTCAATAATTCATGGTGGTGTTTCTCATCGTCATTCTCAGATTTTGAAGACCGAAGAAGGGTTTACCTCCATATCTTATCCATTCTCTCAGAGATTCGTGATTCCAGTCGAGCCATCCTCTTATATTTGTTTTCGATTGTGGGAATTCTTTTCACCCATCCGGAGCTATTCAGGAGTCTTTTCAGTTTGATCATCCGGAGTCCACCATCTCAGATTTATTCATTCTCAGCTTTCAGTTATCATTCTCCAATCTTACCGGTGCATTGTTCAAATATCCTCTAATCTGCTCGTGATCTCTTCGTTCTCATGGATCTAAATTCTCTCAAGTATCCTCGTTCATTTCATAAGTCTTCCCGGCGTTCCTTTACCTTCCCTTCGGTCATTTTAATTATTACGGTGGTTCATGCAAGATTCCTCTTCTTTCGTTATCATATCAATTCATTCGTTGTTTTGATTCCACCGGTGTTTCGTTGAAGACGTTCTCAAGTTATGCTATACCTATCTTAATCCTTTCTACGAGAATAAGTAGTGTGCCAAGTCCGTGGATTGTCATTAATTTAATTGGTGAAGGATAAGCATAATGTAATTCTTATTCTTGTTTCATCCTAGCGATTAATTCCCTATTCCGAAGGCTCATCAAATTCCCGATTTCATTTGTTTCATCTTTCTTTTCCGGAGTTCCAAGTTTTTTTCCGCATTATATCGTCACGGAGATCCATCTAAATCATTGCAAGGATTCACCTTGTGTTTCCAATTTCTCTTTCTTTTCATTCCTTTGTTTACCGGAGTTCTTCATGGAGGTTCTACATGATGGTTCATCTATGATTTAAGTCATTCTCGAAGTGTTCATTGAGATGCTTTTCTAAGGAGCTCAAGCATTCTTCATCTTGCAATCCGAAGCGCAATTCTCCCTTCTGTATCACTGAAGGTGGTATTATGTCATTCTTGATATTTTGAGTTCATGTTTCATGATTCACATGTTGTCAAGGATGAGGTATCTTAAATCCATCGATCTCGTCAGTGGAGTTATCTTAGGTTATATTTCACCTAAAGCTTTCCCTAAGGATTGTTGCTAATTATGGTGCTTATAAAGGACCCAAGTTCTTCTTTCATCCTCCCGGTGAGATAGCATCTCGTCTCTTTGTTCTTATCAATCAAATTCTTGTTCCCATTAGTGGCAGGTTGTCACCTCATAATTTGAGATGTATTCCATAAGACCATATCAAGCGTATTCTTTTCATTGTTGGTGTTCCAACAACTCCGTTCGACCTTCCCACTAAAGATGCCTTTTCTAACTCTTTTGTGGCAGAAGTTGGCATTTTCTTCTCCATTCTCCTATTTCAATTATCTATCTTCTATTCTTTCGTTCCGGAGGCATTGCGATGTTGTTATTTTCACCCATCATCTCGTTTTGTCAAAGATCATGTTCTTTTCATGCCTATCCATTTAACCGGAGTGTGTGCCCGCTGCTCAAGTTCTCCATTTTATCAAGCCTTGCATATCTTTTCAATCGGAGTGCCATACGAATTTGTTCTTCCTTGTTCCTCTTTTCTAACGGAGTGTTTTCAACTTCGTTCATCTCCATTGTATTCTTTTCTCGAAATGGCTAAACCTTTTCAAGGTTCTTTGGTTTCACTCGTTCGTCAAAGAAGCAACTTAGTTTTACCTCTTCTTTTATCTCTTCTGTTTTCCCTCCGGTGCCATTCTAGATCTCGGGACGAGATCCTCTCGTAGTGGTGGAGTGTTGTAACGCCCCGAGGCCGATGTGCCAGGTGTCTTCCAGTTATTCGCTGTTGTTGCCTTGTCATTGCTTGCGTGTCATGCATTGCATATCATGTCATCATGTGCATTTCATTTGCATACATGTTCGTCTCATGCATCCGAGCATTTTTCCCCGTTGTCCGTTTTGCAATCTGGCGCTCCTATGTTCTCCGGTGTCCCTTTCTACCTCTTTTCGTGTGCGGGTATTAAACATTTCCGGATTGGACCGAGACTTGTCATGCGGCCTTGGTTTACTACCGGTAGACCGCCTGTCAAGTTTCGTGCCATTTGGACTTCGTTTGATACTCCAACGGTTAACCGAGGGACCGAAAAGGCCTCGTGTGTGTTGCAGCCCAACACCTCTTCAAAGTGGCCCACAATCCACCAAAACCCCCTCCATCATCTCGGTCGTTCGATCACGATCGTGTGCCCGAAAACCGCACCTCATTTGGACTCTCCTAGGTCCCTCTACCTATAAATAGGTGGCTCCCTCCGAAAAATCTCGCAGTCCAAACCCCTAGCCCCGCTCCTCTCGCGCCGCCGGACATGTCCATCCAGTCGCCGGACACGTCCACTCCCGCTGCCACGCCGTTCCAACCAATCACAAGCCGCCATGTCATCGCCGCTGCCGCCCTCGCCCACTCACATCGTGCCACCTGTCCTGCCGCCCTTTCCCCCCTGCCACCGCAACCGCGCGGGCCCGTGAGCCCACGGCCGGCCCGACCGGGCCCAAATCTGTGCGCCGCCGCCAACCATCTCGCTCGCCATGGCTCCTCACCGGCGTTCTCCGCCTCGCCGCGGCAACCTCGCGCCGACCACCGGAGCGTTGACCTCCCGTGCTGGAGCCCCGCACCTCCGCGATGATCCCGCCGCCGTGCAACTCCGTTGACGCGCCGCCCGGCGTCGTTTTCCCCGCGTGCACCTCGCCGGCGCCATGCCCGCACCTGCAACGCGCGGACGTCGAGCCCCTTCGCCGTCCTCGTCCGACCTTGGGAACGGGACCCCTGGCTCGGATCCGCCGTCCGGCCGGACCTGCTCCTCCACCCGTCGGCCTCCTCGCCTTCCGGCGCTCGCCGGAGTCCACCCAGTCGCCGGATCCGGAGAAGATGGACGAGATCCATCCATCCCCGATCCAAACGGCCGCATCGCACCACTCCGTCCCGATCCGCGAGATCCACTTTTCCCGGGGTGAGATATTTCACTAAGTCCCCGAAATTTCCAAATTCATATGCCCATGTTCATCATGTCATAACTTTGCATCCGTAGCTCCGCTTTGCACGTGTAGCATATCAAAATGTTCATCTCAACGAGTACATCATTTCATCTCATTGCATCATTTTCATTTGAGCTCATCTTGATGCCCGAAATGCTGTTGGAAGAGGGTTATGTGAGGAATATGTCAGATCTGTTTCGGCAAATGGTATTTTGTCATTTTTGCCATGATTAATGTGTGCATGCTATGATGTTGAGCTCTACATGTGTTTTGTTATATGCCATGCCATCTTTACCGAGGTGCTTACCATGTATTTTTGTGATATTTGTGGTGACTAGCACAAGCTTGCAAAGTAGCGTATTCGGTTATGCCGATTTCAGGGACTTAGAATTTCACCAAGTCCTTGTCCTGTTTTTGTTATTATGCCATATGTTCATGTTGTTTCCTAGTGATCCGTGCCTCTTTTGAGGATGATCAGTAAGGATGTTTTGTTAACATTGTGGTGCTCTATCCATCCATGTCTTTGTTTGCAATTATGGATCACCCTAGCTTGAGTCAATCAAGCTCTACTTTTGCTACAAAATGTTCCTGGCAGATTGTTAACTTGTTTCGTGATTTTGCCGAGGTTGTTGTTATTGATCCGTGCATGCTATGTTGTTGTTCTTGCCATGTCTATCTTCTATGCCATGTATTCTTGATGGGTGTATGCTTAGTTTGTCATGCCATGCTCTGTAGTGAGTGCATCGAGCTCGTAAATATGCCTACTCGTTAACTGTTTTGCATGTTCCAGTTTTTCACTAAGTCTGAATCTGTTTATGTTTTTTGCCATGTTCACATGCTTGCAATTGTATTATCTGATCCCTTTTGGCTCAAGGTAACTAAGGGATTTTTGTTAAGTGCTTTGAGTAGCTTCATGCCATGCCTTGCTTTGCCATGTTAAGTTCCTGTAGCATGTACTTTTCATGCTCTAAAGTGTGCTTCCTGGAGATAAATTCCAGACTTGTGTTAATTTCACTAAGTCTGAAACCTGTTATCGCTTGCACTTTTGCCATACTTGTTTGAACCTGTTATTGAGTGAATTAGCCATAGCTCGGTGTTCATATTTTGTTAATCTTCTTGAGTGGATCCCTGCCATGTATCTTGTTGCCATGTTTGAGTGCTGTAGCATATTTATCTTGATGCATTTAGATGACTACTTGCTGTTTATCGCAGACCGGTGCCATATTTGTTTTGCTTGCCATTTCCAAACCGTGCATCCGATTCCGGTGATCTTTATATCGATTTCAACCGAAATCACCTCACCTTTCCAGTGGCACTCTTGGATTTCCAAGTTGAGGCCAGGTTCAATCATTCAAGTCCAAATCATGCATATGCATCACATACCCGCATATCATGCCATGTTCATGTGTGGTTTGTTTACTATGTTTTGTGCTTCTTTCCGGTGTTGCTTCTTCAGGTTGGTTCCGATAACGTTGCTTTTGTGAGGACCCGTTCGACTACGTCCGGTTGTCTTCTTCATGGGCTCGTTCTTCTTCCTTGCGGGATTTCAGGCAAGATGACCATACCCTCGAAATTACTTCTATCTTTGCTTGCTTAGTTGCTCGCTTTTTTGCTATGCCTATGCTGCGATACCTACCACTTGCTTATCATGCCTCACATATTGTTGAACCAAGCCTCTAACCCACCTTGTCCTAGCAAACCGTTGTTTGGCTATGTTACCGCTTTGTTCGGCCCCTCTTATAGCGTTGTTAGTTGCAGGTGAAGATTGAAGTTTGTTCCTTGTTGGAACATGAAGATGTTGTTCCTTGTTGGAACATGTTTACTTGTTGGGATATCACAATATCTCTTATTTAATTAATGCATCTATATACTTGGTAAAGGGTGAAAGGCTCGGCCTTATGCCTAGTGTTTTGTTCCACTCTTGCCGCCCTAGTTTCCGTCATATCGGTGTTATGTTCCCGGATTTTGCGTTCCTTACGCGGTTGGGTTATAATGGGAACCCCTTGACAGTTCGCCTTGAACAAAACTCCTCCAGCAAGGCCCAACATTGGTTTTACCATTCGCCACCTAGCCTCTTTTTCCCTTGGGTTAGGCCAGCCCAAGGGTCATCTTTATTTTAAACCCCCGGGCCAATGCTTGTCTAAGTGTTGGCCCAACCCAGAGCACCGTGTGGGGCCATCCCTTGGCAACTTGGGTTGCGTTGGCTCCCGTACGCTTAGCTTATCCGATGTGCCATGAGAACAAGATATGTGCAGGTCCTATCGGGATTGTCGGCACAGCGGGTGGTCTTGCTGGACTTGTTTTACCATTGTCGAGGATGTCTTGTAACCGGGATTCCGAGTCTGATCGGGTCTTCCCGCTAGAAGGAATATCCTTCGTTGATCGTGAGAGCTTGTGATGGGCTAAGTTGGGACACCCCTGCAGGGATTTGAACTTTCAAAAGCCGTGCCCGCGGTTATGGGCAGATGGGAATTTGTTAATGTCCGGTTGTAGAAAACCTGAAGTTGACCTTAATTAAAATGCATCAACCGTGTGCGTAACCGTGATGGTCTCTTCTCGGCAGAGTCTGGGAAGTGAACACGGTGTTGAAATTATGCTTGACGTAGGTTGTTCTAGGATCACTTCTTGATCATAGTTTCTCGACCGTGCTTTGCCTTCTCTTCTCGCTCTCATTTGCGTATGTTAGCCACCATATATGCTAGTCGCTTGCTGTAGCTCCACCTCATACCTTTTACCCTTCCTATAAGCTTAAATAGTCTTGATCGCGAGGGTGTGAGATTGCTGAGTCCCCGTGACTCATAGATACTTCCAAAACCAGTTTGCAGGTGTCGTTGAACCATGCAGGTGACGCAACCAAGCTCAAGGAGGAGCTCGATGAAGATCTTGTCCTTTATGTTGTTTCGTTCTAGTCGATCAGTAGTGGAGCCCAGTTGGGGTCGATCGGGGATCTGTGCAGCTTTTGGGGTAGTCTTATTTTATTTTGGCTCCATAGTTGGGCCTTGATTGTATCTGGTTGATGTAATGCTTTATTCATGTAATTGTGTGAAGTGGTGATTGTAAGCCAACTATGTATCTCTTTCCCTTATGTATTACATGGGTTGTTTGCGAAGATTACCTCACTTGCGACATTGCTTTCAATGCGGTTATGCCTCTAAGTCGTGCTTCGACACGTGGGAGATATAGCCACATCGAGGGCGCTATATCAGCTGCCCGTGAGTTCACTGCGGCAAACTTTTATATCTTGCAGGAAGATATGAAGAAGGCACGGGAGCTTGAGGTCCTTGAGAGACTGAGAGGAGCAGACACTCACAGATTCATACTGACATGGAAGGAAAATAGGGATATCAGATTCACTGTGGAGTACACCCCAGGTAACTCCGAAGAAACTGTGAAGTGCAGTTGCAGAAGCATGTATCGCAAAGGACTTCCTTGCAAACATATTCTTCACATTCTGATTCAGCTACGCTTACGTGAGATACCTAAGTGTTTAGTACTGTGTAGGTTGAGCAAAGTTGCAAGGGGTGGACTTCCCATGAAGCGCACTAGCGATCTGTTTGCGTGGGGATGGGCAGGTGCAGGGGACAGAGCTAGGTACAGCGAGTTGACTACCTTATCTGCTGAAGCAACTCATAAAGCATGCAATAAACCATTTTTATTCGACAAGATGAAGGCGGCTCTGAGGGGCATAATAGATAATGATTACACCGAGGAGGATGAGCCTGGTGCGGAGGTACAGTTTATGAACGACGATGCATTTGATCCTAATCAAGATCATGGTCTTGTTCGTGATCCTGCAAAAGTTAACACCAAAGACGCACCAAAACAGAATGTTAAAGGCCGCGGTAAGGATGGTCCTGATGTCACTAAAAATGGACGACCTAAAGCTTTTGATGAGAAAAGCAAACGTCAATGTGGACAGTGCGGTCTTCCGGGTCATTATAAGTCCACGTGCCCTCAAAATCCTAAGTATGATTTTTTATGTTATTATGAATCTTATTGTTCAAACCAAATTTATTTGTTTATTGTGAATTAACACATATCTTACTGTTATGTAGGAACTTTGCTTGAATTGTGGAGTATGGAAGATTGGTTCACCCTTTCATTGGAGACAGTTTTTTAATGGATTGCTATGGAAGATTGCTCCACCCTTTCATTGGAGACAGTTTTTTAATGTTCTATATATGTGATCTTTAATAATTGTTAAAGTATGTTATATGAACTTATTTTACTTTGTTGATGTCTTGCTACGATACCGACATAAGTATTTGTTTTGATGACAGACTATGTAATGCAAGAAGGAGTTTTACTTTGTTTATTTTGATGTGCTCATTTTGCACAGTAGTGCCGTCGCTGTTTACTGTTAATTTTCTGACGTGCTCATTTTTGCACAGTAGTGCCGTCGCTGTTTACTGTTAATTTTCTGCACAATACGGTCGCCGTCGCTTAGAACCCCGTCGTTTTTTTTTTATTTTTTTCAAAACCCGACAAGTGCGCCGGCGGCACTGTCCCACAGGGCAGCGTCGGCCGGCGGCAGCAGTACGAGGTAATCAGAGGAGTTCGACAGCCTATGTGCCGCCGGGTATATAAGCCGGTCGTCGCGCGCTCCGCCGGGCGAGGTGGGACTAAACATTTCTCGTCGCCCCGCGTGGAACTTGGGCCGTCGTCGCACCGCATGCTACTTGGGCCGTCTTCGCGCCGCGGGCGAAACAGTGTTATTGGGCCGGCCCACGCGGTCACGCGCGTCGCTGCAGGCACGGCGGCTGCGATAGCAAAGTTTTAGTCCCACCTCGCCCGACGGAGCGTGCGACGACCGGCTTATATACCCGGCGGCGCACATGCAGTCGAACGCCTTTGATTAAACCGCTATGCTACCCGTCGTTCGACGCTTCCCTGTTGGATAGTGCCGTCGGTCCTGTCTAACGTCAGACTGGCCGGCGCACTTGTCGGCAATTTTTTTTACAAAGGAAAAGTAAGAACGTCGGTGTTATAAGCGACGACGACAATGCTTTAAAGTGCATAATAAATACATGTGCATTTTTTTAACATTCAACAGTACAGGAAAACATGGACTGTTATATCCAAACAATTTGACGACGGCAGAACTATGAATATGAAGATTTCAAATTTAAAGACAACGGCATGAAGACAACATAATAATCCAAATGTCATTCTCGACTTAAATATTCAAAATAGTAGTGTCTTCTTCGTCACAAGATATCAAAGTCGAAATAAATGTAAACATTATTTGAGACTACAAAATTTTCTAGTACAAAAATTTTGCCACATTTATTTCTTTTTTGCAAGCCGGGTAACTTTGTCCTTCACATCGTTGAGCGTATTTCTCTCCGAAAAAATAAGCTGCGCAATCATTAAGTCCCTCCATTTATCAATTGACCCCTGTTAGAATTTCATATTAGTACAATTCAAATAGTATTACATAATGGATTTAATTGAATATAAGCATTTGAAATAAAAACCAGACCTGAGAAAAATGGCTTGTCCATTTTTCACCGTTCCAATATTGAAAGCATCGAAGAACAAATATTCCACATGAATTGCTGGTCCGTACAAACAACGGTTCATAAGTTCGCATTTGAGGATAGATATTAAAACAATATGAAAGTATTTACTCACACGTCTTCTTGTTGTGGCATATTATACGTTTTGATAGGCCAGGTAGACACATCCGGATAATTCACAGCACCGCTCGCATTCGCATCACGTATGTCATATCCAAGTTGTTTTCTCTGTTCATATACATGATAGCACGAAAAGAATTTAACATAGTTCAGTTACTAAATGATAGTTTCAATATGCTCATGTAAATTTATGCCGTACCAGCTCCTTAACTTTTTCTGTAATTTCACTGTCAAGTTCGGGTCCCATCAAAGAATCAAGAACCTGGAACTCTTCCTTCGGGCGATGCATGACAACCGAAACCCAGTGGGTATTTCCCTTATTAAGAGGAATATAAATCTGCATCACAACGAAAATATGATGCAGTCAACACATACGCTCTTATTATTTATATCCCATATATGCATACATTAAGGCAGTTGAACTTACCTTATCTTTTTTAAAATACTCATCGGTGCATCTATTCATGGGTCCATTCTTCTTCGCCACAACTTCGTTGTCATTTTTTCCTGGCTCGGTGTCCGGTCTAAATTCAAGTAACCAATTGACCAGCCAGGTCGGCATTATATGACGATCGTCACCAACAACTCCCAATAGATATGACGAATAAGCATTGATAACCTGAAAATAATTTAAATGATGTATAACAATTCCAATTTGCATTGAATGCTAATAGAAAACACAACAATAACTTACATCACCGGTTATCCATTGATGGTCAAGAATCTTAGAAGCCCTCTCTGCACTGAGACCTTCGCGCATGCCATCATTGAATATTTCCTTCTTTCTATGTTTTGCTGACCGCTCATAAGCACAAACAAACTTAACACTAGCTTTAATCACATAGTATTCATCTTGAAAGACTTCTTTCTCGAATAGTTCTGCAATACATGACGGTAATATGTTAATAAGTCAATGATAAGTAGTAAGTTCAGCTCGAAAACAATATGATAAAACTCACTTGCTTTTGCTGAACGTTTTGCACGCTTTGTAGGTATAACTCGAACATAAGGAGACTTTATAAGGTTTGATACCTTCCGCTTCCGTTTCCCTACACCCTCCTCCTGTACCTCATCTTCTCCAATACAATTTATGGATCCACATGATGCAATTTCATCCATTCCTAAAGATGTAACAGATTTCTCATCAGATACCTCAGGAACTTCGATAGGATCTTCTTTATCACCCTTGAAACTATCCCAATATTCAGGTGTGCAATAATAAGGTGTCTTCTCTTCAGAATCATTAATATCATCTTCATCATCCTCTTGCACATTCTTTTTTCCCGGTGTGGTGAAATTCTCCACGTCAGGATTATATACAAATTCTTTACGAGGTTTCCCACCATAGTTTCTACTTTCACTATTTTCACCATACTCATTCTCTTCTTCTTTTTCAATATCACCGGCTTTGTAGAATACATCGCTTTTGTTCAATTTCTCTATGACCCTCTGTGATTAAAAATTAGTTGTAGTTAGTTATGTGACACATCAAAAAACATAGTGAACGGCAAAATCAGAAAACTTGTACCTGTGCGCATAGCTCCGGCATACGAAGCATATCCTTACGAATGTGCTTCAGCTCAGTCAAAATCCGATCCATAATAGGGTTCTGGGTAGTTGAAGCCTCAGATGTACTCACGCCTGTTCTCCTTCCAGTAATGTTAGACTTTCTCATACTGGATTTCTTGTTCTTTTCAGCCTGTTCCATTCTAATTTTGTTTAAGCGGTACTCTTCAGTAATGGTGTCATCGATCTACAACATAAAGAATCATAGAATCATATTTAATTAATAATTAATTGCAGACTTTAAATGGAAAAATATATATTTAACGTATTACCATTCTAACACCATGACCATATTGAAAGTCGTACTTGTCTCTTCTCTCCGCTGCCGCTTCTTTCCAATTCCTCATCAAGGGGCTCAACAGCGCTAAAGGATCATACTGTGGACCGGTGCTTGGCTGCACCTTCTCCCAATATAGATACTGCAAAACAAACAAACAACCATTTAGCATGTGTTACACTATTATTACATAATACAACTATTCAATTTAAAAAATAAATCATACCTGGAGAAGTGCTAGGTTCCCACGTGGCCATTCCCTAACACGACCGGGCTGCAAGACCATACCAATCTCCGACAAACAAAACCGCAAAGTGAATGCGTTCCAGTTGAACTTTTTTATCTGCCTGACATCTTGCACTAGTGCATAATAATTCTTCGGAATGTACTCAGCAGACACTGGTGCAATTATAGTCCCTAATAGGACGAGAAACGCCATCCGAACAAATTCATCGTCCGCGTTTTTATTTCTCACAATCTTGTCAATAAGATCATCAATCAATATTTTACCATTCTTCTTGTTAACAAAACTAGCTGGAATTATTTTTATTGCTTTGCCTTGGTCCATACTCAAAAAACTAGAAACATCAACTCCTTCATTCTTGAAACCAAATATAGCGAACACATCATCAGGCCTCAGTGAAATCAACCCTTTTTTTCCGGCTGCCTCTTGCACCATTAATTTTTACTACTAGGATTGTAACCTTGAATCATAAGCGCAAGCAAATTATCACGCATCTTGACCAAAGGTATTCGTAACATGCCCTCCATCTCCGTTTCGTAAAACGTAAATCGCTGACTTGATGTTAACTTATTAACAAGACTAACCCATTTTTCTACGGAACATGCAATCACACCATCGATGTCCATACTGCATATAATAATATCTATGTGACGTTGCATGCAGCTAATGTGTTATATAATGTTGAAAATATTAAAAGAAATACCTGCCTGACGGTGACTACAGCGGGCGACGGCGACCACAGCGGCTGACAGCGGCGTCTGACGGCGGGCGTTCACAACCGGCGCTGACGGCGGGTGGTGACGTCGGGCGTTGACGACCGGCGCTGACGGCGGCTGGTGACGTTAACTAGTGCGGGGTGACGACGGATGTTGATGACCGGCGCTGACGGCGGGTGGTGACGTCGACTAGTGCGGGGTGACGACGGGCGTTGACGGCGGCGCGACGCTGTCGGGCGGGGAACGACAGTGTAGGCGGCGGCGGGCGACGGGGATCAGATTGGGCGACGTGCGCGACGTGATTGGGCGACGTGCGCGTTTGTTGGGAATATTCCCTCAGATAGGGATGGCTCGTGCAGATATTTTGTCGCGTTCCGACGCTGTACGGATTTTTTAATAATTTTCCGCATCGAAAACCCCAAAAACACTGTCCGGACGTGACGCAACGTGCGTTCGTAGTCCGATTTCGTTCATCTCTGGCGTGCCGTCCCCGGGCGGGTCCCCACACACGCTGCCAAAAGTTGGGTGCATTCCGGCAAACCGCACTGACACTTGTTGTGCAACCCGGTGGTTTCGGTATGGATGGAGGGGACCCTAGGTCGTACGTCTCTCCGTCGCATCCGCCAAAGTCGCTCATTATTTTCCATGGGCCACAGTGACCATTGAGGGCACGCACGCCAAAATTTGTCGCGTTCCGACGCTGTACGGATTTTCTATGATTTTCTCCACCGAAAACCCCAAAAACACTGCCCGGACGTGACGCAACATGCGTTCGTAGTCTGATTTCGTTCATCTCTGGCGTGCGGTCCCCGGGCGGGTCCCCACACACGCTACCAAAAGTTGGGTGCATTCCGGCAAACCGCACTGGCATTTGCTGTGCAACCCGGTGGTTTCGGTATGGGTGGAGGGGGCCCTCGGTCATACATCTCTCCGTCGCATCCGCCAAAGTCGCTCATTTTTTCCCACGAGCCACAGTAACCATTGAGGGCACGCACGCCAAAATTTGTCGCGTTCCGACGCTGTACGGATTTTCTATGATTTTTCGCACCAAAAACCCCCAAAACACTGCCCGGACGTGACGCAACATGCGTTCGTAGTCCGATTTCGTTCATCTCTAGCGTGCGGTCCCCGGGCGGGTCCCCACACACGCTGCCAAAAGTTGGGTGTATTCCGGCAAACCGCACTGGCACTTGCTGTGCAACCCGGTGGTTTCGGTATGGGTGGAGGGGACCCTCGGTCGTACGTCTCTCCGTCGCATCCGCCAAAGTCGCTCATTTTTTTTCCACGGGCCATAGTGACCATTGAGGGCACGCACGCTAAAATTTGTCGCGTTCCGACGCTGTACGGATTTTCTATGATTTTTCGCACCGAAAACCCCCAAAACATTGCCCGGACGTGACGCAACGTGCGTTCGTAGTCCGATTTCGTTCATCTCTGGCGTGCGGTCCCCGGCCGGGTCCCCACACACGCTGCCAAAAGTTGGGTGCATTCCGGCAAACCGCACTGGCACTTGGTGTGCAACCCGATGGTTTCGGTGCGAAAATGTGTGTACCGAACACCTTTCTTTCTGTAACTTACAAACATGCCCAATTTTTTTTATCGCATTGTATCTACATGAGAATCATGCGTGCCAATTTTATGTGCATTTTGGGTCTGTTTGCATTTTCTACGGTTTTTGGCTTCGATAGTCCTAAAACACGGTTTTTAATTCAAAATTATTTCATACTAATTTTTTTTAAAAAATTAGAAATTCCTTCTTCTAATTTCGTTTTAGGCAGTGAAACCAGCAGCAGCGTGGTAGCATGGTAGTAGTACCGTCCCACGGTGGGCGCCAACTGTCGTGGTATTTCTCACGGGGGGCTTGCGAGTCGACAGATGCCACAAGGGCTTAGTGTGTGGGTAAGACTGCTGCTGATAGGCCCGGGAGCGGGTATGCGAGTAGCACGCGGTGGTTTACCCAGCTTCGGAGCTCTCCGGAGAGATAATACTCCTACTGCTGCATGTCTGAGTGTATCTATCTGGGGTGTGCATCGGACAGTACAAAGTGCTCCTGGAGCTGTATCTGGGATCAGTGCCAAGTGCATCTGATCTGGTATATGCCTATATGAGGCATGCTAGTGGCCGTGAGTGTGTGTGTGAGTGAGTCCATGTGTGTCTCTTCCCGGATGGATGGATGGATGCTCATATATATAGTGTGGCTAGCTTATCATCTAAGCTAAGTGGTGGCATGGGCAAGGCATGGTGGGGTGTCATGCTTGTCCCCTGCATCACTTCATAAATAGTGCCAGGGGACAAGTGACACTATACATGATGACTGAGATGACGCGTGAATAGTGCTCGGGTACATTCGTCTCGTCGGTGTCTTGTCGGTGTCGGGTCGGGTTGCAGTCGGCAGCCGGCTAGTTGGCGCAGTCGGCAGCCGGCAGGCAGACTGAGGGGCTTTGCTAGCCCCGATGTCTTGAAATATCGTCTTGCCGTCCTCGGGGTACCCGTGGTCGATTACTCCGACAGTAGCCCCCAAGCCTTCGGGCAACTTGGCAAAGTTGGGCGGAGGTTTTTTGGCGAGTGTTCATGGAAATGATCATGAAAAAGGCAAAGTTAGTCCATGCGGATATATCAAATGTTTGGTTTTAGCATTGCAAGTTTTATGCGGAGGGTGCCGACTCGGTTTCGTCCAAACCCCCTTAATCTTTTTCATGTTCCCTCCACTCTTTGGCTTGTGCTCTCGCTTGCCGGACAGCCGCTCTGCGGTCTGTGGCTAAGAGTGGACCGCGGAGTGTAGTGTACAATACTCAGACTTTGGGAGCGAATTTAGCCGAGTAGATACTCATAAAAGAAACGACCGGGTCGCCCGAACCGTTTTTCTTCCCGGAAGTTTTTCACGTGGGTGGCCTCCAGCATTCACCTTTGCTAGCCGGATAGCCGCTCTGCGGTCTGTGACTAAGAGTGAGCCTTTGGAACTGCGCACGCTACTAAGCCGTCTGCGGGAACTAACGTTTCAGGCCAAGCGGCCAGCCCCCAGGCCAACTCTGGCTGGTGCCGGGGCGAACAGTGATGCAACTGTAATAAAAAAATGCGGAGATAGCACCCGAGCATCGCTCGGGGTTATCCGTGCTTGCGTGATGCAAAAATATGCGGGCGAGGAGCTCACATTGATTTTTGTGTAGTCGCGGTCGTCGAAAACAGCCGGCGCAACTCGGCGCTCGCGGAGCGCGTCGGCGCACCCACTGGGTGTAGCCTTCGAGCCCCCGGGTGCTCGAAGGGGGGTTCCGGCCGGTCAGGCTCGACCGGCCAGGCGGCGAGGCGTCTTGCAACGTCCTTTTTTTTTCTGCCGGCTGCTGACAGCCGGACAAAACTCTTCTCTTGTCTGCAATCTTCGCGGGGGCGCGTCAGCGCACCCGCTGGGTGTAGCCCCCTAGATTCGGGCCGACTGCTGAGCAGTCGGGCCGGATCTCCCGGCAACTACTTTGTCTTCTTCCTCGCGGGGGCGCGTCAGCGCACCCGCTGGGTGTAGCCCCCGAGATTCGGGCCGACTGCTGAGCAGTCGGGCCGAATCTCCCGGCAACTACTTTGTCTTCTCTCTCGCGGGGGCGCGTCAGCGCACCCGCTGGGTGTAGCCCCCGAGATTCGGGTCGACTGCTGAGCAGTCGGGCCGGATCTCCCGGCAACTACTTTGTCTTCTCTCTTGCGGGGTGCGTCAGCGCACCCGCTGGGTGTAGCCCCCGAGATTCGGGCCGACTGCTGAGCAGTCGGGCCGGATCTCCCGGCAACTACTTTGTCTTCTCTCTCACGGGGGCGCGTCAGCGCACCCGCTGGGTGTAGCCCCCGAGATTCGGGCCGACTGCTGAGCAGTCGGGGCCGGATCTTCCGGCAACTACCTTGTCTTCTTCTTCGCGGGGGCGCGTCAGCGCACCCGCTGGACGTATCGCCCGAGATTCGGGCGTTCGAGGAGGTCCCGGCCGGTCGGGCTTGACCGGCAGGGGGCGAGCGGAACGCGGCCGAGCCGGCGCTCTTGCCGGCCAGACATTGAAGCTGGCAGGCAGGCCGAGTCGCGTCTAGCCGTCCGAGTGGCGAAGCAGGCGGACGGATAGACGGACGTTTTTTCTTCGGATACATTTTTTTTAAGTCGACTTGAGCAGTCGGCTACATTTCTTTTTCTCTCGATGGGTTGGGCAGTCGGCCCTTCTTCTGCACGAGCAGCCGGCTGGATGCCTCTCTATCTCCTTCTTTTTTTTTTCTTTCTTTTTCCTTTTTACACAGCCGGGTCCAACTTTTTCTCTTTTTCTTTTCGCCGCTGCTTCCAGCACGCAGCAGAATGAGAGGGCGCAGGGGCCGGCCTGGAGCAGCGGCCACCAGGAGTCGGAGGCGCCGCGGCCGGGCACGGGGCGGCCACCCGGAGCCGGCCGGGCCGGGGCGGCTCGTCGGAGCGGAGCCGGCGAGCGGGTGGCCCAGGAGGCGGAGGCGAGGGAGTCGGCCACGGGGCGGGGCGGGCGCGGCGACCCGGCAGGCCTGGGGAGCTGGCAGGGTGCGTCGAGCCGGCGCGCCCGGAGCGGGGAGCCGAGGCCGGACCGCGTGGGTGTAGCGGCAGCGGACAGCCGAAGCGGCGAGCCGGCCTCCTGGAGGCAGAGCCCGCGCGGGGCCGAACCCGGCGGCCGGGTCGGAGGCGGAGCCGGCGTGGGACGGCGAGCCGGCCAGTGGGCGCGCGGGAGCCGGCTGGCGGACGCGGCGACCCGGCGGTACGGAGCGGCAACCGCGGAGGCGGTGCGGGGGAGTCGGCCACGCGGGAGGAGGCGGCAGGGGCGAGGCGGCCGGGTGCATCGGCGAGGCCGAGCCGGCTCGAGGCCGGGTTGGCGGGGAAGCCGGCAGGCGGCCGGGTTGGCGGGCAGAGCCGGCTCGAGGCCGGGTTGCGGGGAAGCGGGCAGGCGGCCGGGTTGGCGGGGCCGGGAGCAACGCGGACGACCGGGTCGCGGAGCCGGCCGGGCGGGAAGCCGGCGAGCGACGCAGGAGGAGGCGGCAGGGGGAGCAGGGGCTCAGGCGCGTCGGGGCCTGAGGCAAAGCGGACGGCGCGCGGAGCCAGGCACGGTGCGAAGCACGCGCGGGTGCGCCGGGGGATCCAGAGACGGACGGAGTAGGGAGGCGCTCGAGGAGCTCGTAGAGGTCCGGCCGGGCACGAGCAACGCGGCCGCGCGTATGAGCGCCTCCCCTGATGGCGACAGGCGGACGAGCAGAGGCGTGCCAGTGCACATCCATTGTCTGGGAAGTGTACGGGGATTACTTGGGTAGTATCTGAATTTTGTCTGGAACTAGTATATGGCTATTATCTGGCTAGTGTATTGGCATGATACAGGAAGTGTGCAGGCAATATCTCGCTTGCATCTAGCCATTGCACGAGAAGTGTATGAGTGGAGGAACGACACGCAGCTCAGAGGGGAGCAGACGCGCGGCCGTGGATGGAAACGGCTGACCGAAACGAGGCGGCGCGGCGCGCGCGTGGACGAACGGCCGGCGTCGCCGCGGTGGTAACGAAGAGGCCGACGGCGAGGACGCGCCACCCCTCGCGGCCGCTCTGGGGGCGGGTCGATGTCGAGTCCCCGAGCGCTACCGAAGAGACGGCGCGACGCCGCGGTGGTGATGGTGAAGATGGTCCCGTCCGGACAGCGAAACCAGCAGCAGCGTGGTAGCATGGTAGTAGTACCGTCCCACGGTGGGCGCCAACTGTCGTGGTATTTCTCACGGGGGGCTTGCGAGTCGACAGATGCCACAAGGGCTTAGTGTGTGGGTAAGACTGCTGCTGATAGGCCCGGGAGCGGGTATGCGAGTAGCACGCGGTGGTTTACCCAGCTTCGGAGCTCTCCGGAGAGATAATACTCCTACTGCTGCATGTCTGAGTGTATCTATCTAGGATGTGCATCGGACAGTACAAAGTGCTCCTGGAGCTGTATCTGGGATCAGTGCCAAGTGCATCTGATCTGGTATATGCCTATATGAGGCATGCTAGTGGCCGTGAGTGTGTGTGTTAGTGAGTCCATGTGTGTCTCTTCCCGGATGGATGGATGGATGCTCATATATATATATTGTGGCTAGCTTATCATCTAAGCTAAGTGGTGGCATGGGCAAGGCATGGTGGGGTGTCATGCTTGTCCCCTGCGTCACTTCATAAATAGTGCCAGGGGACAAGTGACACTATACATGATGACTGAGATGACGCGTGAATAGTGCTCGGGTACATCTGTCTCGTCGGTGTCTTGTCGGTGTCGGGTCGGGCTGTAGTCGGCAGCCGGCTGGTTGGCGCAGTCGGCAGCCGGCAGGCAGACTGAGGGGCTTTGCTAGCCCCGATGTCTTGAAATATCGTCTTGCCGTCCTCGGGGTACCCGTGGTCGATTACTCCGACAACTTAATTAAACATAGCGACTTAATCCTAATCTACTCGTCGTCGTCGGAGTCGCCGAGGTCCACGATCTCCCCCCGTCGTCGTTGCCGTCGCCGTCGTCGCTGCTCTTGTCGCCGTCGTCCCAGTAGCCACCGTCGCCCTCCTCCGGAGCCACCTGCGGCTGCACCACTTCGATGGTCGCTGCCGCATCCAGTGCGGCCTGCAGCTCGGCGTCCTCTCTCGCCTCGGTGGCCTGCAGCTCGGCGGCCTCTGCTGCCGCCGCCGCGTCGAGTGCGGCCTGCAGCTTGGCGGCCTTTCTCGCCTCTGCGGCCGCCGCTTCTGCCTGCGACGCCCGCAGTGCGATGAGATAGCCGGGGCAGTCGTCGGGGTCGCCGTCCTCGCGCAGTGCCAACTGCTCCGGCGGGATCTCGACGACGGGAGGGGAGGCGGGCCGGGCAATGGCGGGAACCGGATGGCGGGACGAGCTCGGAGACGGTGCGGCCGCCGGAGGGGGACGGCAGGGCCGGCGCGGGGCGGAAGAAGAGCCACGCGCGGCAGACGACGTACCGCCCGGGCCCGACGACGAGCCGCCCGTCCGCAACTCCCGACGAGCCTGCGCGACGACGGCCCAGTAGTTCTTGCCCTTCCAAAATCTCGCGCGGCCGACGATGTTCCACCGTCCGCCCTCGTGTTGGCGGAGCTCGTCCGGCGTCGCGTTGGGCCCCCTCGTCGGGTACCCGTCGGCGGTGATGTGGAACGCGCGAGGCAGATGGCAGCCCGGCGGCACCATCATCCCGAGACGGATGAGCTCGTCTGTCTCCGGCGTGCCCAGGCTCGTCGGCCACGAGCTACCGCCGCCGTCAGACGCCATGGAGGCCGCCGGGAAAGGGAGCTCGTCGGCGGTGGAGCGAAACGGTGGGTGGGGTGAGCGGGTCGAGGCGCGCCAAGTGGAGTGGGGGAGGCAGACGGGGCGACGAGCGGCGTTTTAAAAGCAAGCGTCGGTGGGTGGGGGAGGCCGTCCGGTAGGTGACCGACGCCCGGCTTAACGCCGGCATTAATGGCGCATCGGGCCGGCGGCCGCGTCGGGAACCGCCCTTGACCGTCGCTTAGAAGGCACGCAACGGCCCGTCCACACACGTCGCGTCGTGTTATTTTTGTTTTTTTTCGTCCAGCCGACGCCACGTCGCCACGAGTACGTCGCTCTACAGGTCGCGTCGTTTTTTTTCTCCACGTCGCCACGAGTACGTCGCTTGACAGGTCGCGTCGTTTTTTTTTCTTTGCTCGTCCTCGTACGTACGCGGACGGACGCGTGTACGGGTAGTCGGTGTACAACCCTGTCGCGCGGGTACAGCCCCGTCGCGCGGGCGGCGGCTTTTTATGTGCTGGGACGATCCTACCCTTTTTAATGAAGGGGTACGGTGCGATCTCAGCCGTTGTTGTGTTTAGAGGGGTTGTACCAAAGAAGAAGTGTCCTTTTGCCTGCAAAGATGCTTTTCTTACGGAGGGAGCCTGGCTGTTTGCAAAGGCAAATACTTGACCACACGGTGTCGTTTGGCTGTTTGAGCCCGGAATGTAAATATGAGACGCTGTTTAGGTATCATCACCTTTTCGTCGGAGAAAATGACCACATCAGCAAAGAGGCAGCACAAACCACAAACAAATGCCTACAAAGTACAAACAAACATAGAAGTTCTCCATACTCCAACTGTGAATACGAGCGGTCGGATGGATCATACTGATTTTCCAGCTTCTGATTCGGCGCATTCCAACAAGCACGGGCGATAAATCACATTAAAATACTTCTATTTTGAGGAGCGGGGGTGTTGCAGAAAATGACGAGGCATCATACGTCCGCCAGGACTTCACAAAATCCCATTCCCTGTCTGTCGTTGCCATTGCCACGGCAACAGCGAGCAATTTGCTGGAGCACATTCGCTATGTGGGTCATCAGCGGATTAGAGTGGGTAAATGGAGACGCCCTACACGCTTCTGTAGTCAATGGCAGTGACTTCTTCCTCAGGAGCATCAAGATCATTGTACCTGCAAGCAGGATCGAAAACAGGTTATGCGATACTCATGGAACGGACAAGTGCAGAGTGGAAATAGATTCAATATTATTTTTACAGAAGAAATTGCTTCCACAAGAGTGAGAAATACAACAGAGTGATGACAACTCCCCAGCCTCAATAAAAATGCATGATGCCAAACTAGTAGAGAGTACAAATTCTACTAAATGAAGAATGGTCGGTTGTTAAGTATACAAACATACAAGGGCTGAAGATAAAATTCAGCATAGCAACAAAAGAGCCGTTACATGTAACACAAAGCACCTCAATAAAGATTTTGGAATCTTGCTTATCTAATCCTTGAGAAAGTACAGGAAACTAGAGGAGTATCACTGACCTTCGCAAGGGACGAGGATCAAGCGGAAAATGCGGATACATGGGCATCATTGGTTCAGGCATCAAAGGTTTCTTCCTACGCTGAGCACCATTCGGTCTTGGGGGTCTTTGCTCTCGCATCATTTGAACAGCCATATCTGGTGGCATAGGAACAAATGGTCCCAATAGGCTAAAACAAGGCAACCAATGTTAGCACTCTGCCTGCACTTCATATGCCTTTTCGTAAAAAGAAAACAAGTGAATTAATAGTCTATCAGCATAACATAACCTACCCAGCACCAGGCACAGGGATTAGTAGTGTTGGAGGGGCGTCAGGGATAAGTGGGGCATTTGAACCCTGCTCATCAAAAGCGCCTAATGCCTGCTCATCTGCTATTCTTCTCATTCTGCCGCTGTCCTGCATATAGGACATGGGGTATAAAAAAATTGTAACACTGCAGCTTTATCATTTCAATAAACATGACTACTGATTTGCGTGCAATTTCAATGAAGGCGAAAATGGCAATGCAAAACACAAGCAAAAAGGTCACCGGGGTTGTGATGAAACTTGAATACTATCACAAGATACAAGAAATTAAAAATTTGCAGGAAGTAATATGTAAACTTCATAAACCATACGAATAACTAATTGTTAACATTTTCTGGTAAAAACTGGTTACAAGTAAACTTCAGGTAACCAGACATGGGAGGCAATCTTCTCTTTTACATTGACCTTTTGCTATTTTGACAACACAATGGTATGCAGGAATAAGTAGCTACTCCCTCCGTCCCATAATGTAAGACGCTTTTTGACACTACACTAGTGTCAAAAAATGTCTTACATTATGGGACGAGGGAGTACTTTATTTCTTACTTCCTCCTTTCCAAGATATTTGAAGTTATAGGTTTGTCCTAAGTCAAACTCGTAAAATTTTGTATAAACTTGATCAAACTTAAGGAAGTTTGACTTAGGATAAACCTAGAAATTTTGGAATGGAGGGAGTATCTATGAACAGCACCTGTCCTAATTTCTTGTATGTATTCCAAGAAAGTCTGAATAGATAGCTAAATGTACCAGGCCACTAAATAACTAAATGATGCAAAGATTCTTACTTGTTCAGATTGCTGCATAACTGGCTTTCCACCTGGGGCATTTGGATCACTGCACCCAAAAGAAATTACATGAGAAACATCACCTTTTAACACGTTTGAAAATTGTTTTAGCTTTAGTTTAATCTGATTATACTGAAACATACTTCATGTAATTTTGGAAATAGATATCATCTTGGACTCCCAAAGTTAACACAGAGACCAAGTCAGGATGCTTGAGCTTTAGATGCTTGTGAACAAACTCAGGAGCATGGAAAACTTTTGCACACCCCATGGCTCCACACCCATACTTATAGCCATAATTCTCATCCACAATTTTCTTGACATAAGGTGTCAGAGCTTCAACAGTTGCTGTATCAATTTTGTCCTTGGCAGTCAATACAACTAGAGGATCCTCGCCATTCACCAGTCTTTCGTGCCAGAAGGAATCCAGTTTTTTCTCCCAATCAGCAGCACTGATGTTAAACGCATCAGCAATTTTGTTGTCAGCTCTCACATGACGAAAACCATTTGCGTTTCTCCTCTCAGACATGCCATAGTAATCAACACCATGGACACGCCATAAGTAGGTAAGGAGAGTGTCAAGGAGCTCAACACCATCAAGGCCCTTGACAGTAGTTAAGCTCCGGATAATGACTAAAGGCCCTGCGGATCCAACATGTGATCTGTCATCATCTGGCTTGCCATGATCACCACCAATTGACAGAATGTTTCCAACAATACCCTTTTCCGTGTCAAGCTTTCGCACTAAAGCTAGAGTTTGATCTATGTCAGCTTGAATTCGTCGATACTTTGAACTGACTGGATGAGCTTTCGGAGCAGTCGAAAGTGGTCCAGGTTCTTTTGGGGGACCTCTTCCATTCTTTCTTCTCTTGTTGCCATAATCTTCACCATTCCCAGAGCTTCCATAGTTGACATTCCCTGATTTGCTTGATCCATCAGCAATCATTCCAGGACCACTGGACCAAGACAATAAGGATATCAGCAAAACTGGCAAAATTGTGCAATATATATAAGACAAAATTAGATAGGATTAGAGATGCATCTCACAGGTCCAAAGTTCCACTTCGCAAATCAAGAATTAAACTCTTCGCTGCAGCCTTGCAAAACTCATTCCTCCTGAGTTAACAAAATAAGACATGCCAATGATCAGCAAAACTCAACTACCAACAAGAAAAGCTCAACTAAAAATAAGTACTCCCTCTGTAAACTAATATAAGAGTGTTTAGAACACTAAAATAGTGATCTAAACGCTCTTATATTAGTTTACGGAGGGAGTAGAAAGCATACATAAAAATAACACATACAACTGTTTCATCTAGTCATGAAGTGTTACAATCATTTTTGGTGGTACTCAACACAGATCGGAGTACCAAAATTTGTGACAGTAAGCAAACTATTTTCAGAAAGAGAGGTAGCAAGTGTTTCACCTTTCAATAACAGATAATAAGCTTGTTGGGTGGTACTTCTCTTTCAACCTGCAATTACAGTCAAATGAAAGAAAAAACCATTAGTTCCTTGAGAGCGTAAAGCTAACACCTCTAGATGAAAACATTTTAACATACCTAGTATCATCCTTATGGAGATCAAAATAGGCATGTTTCTGTGTAGTAATGTATGCTGTCTTGTATTCTTGGTACCTTGTTAACCATCGAAGGTTTAATCAGTCAATTAGGTGGTTCTCAACTGAAAGTGGTTCTAGTACCAATAGCTCAAAGTAAACTTCTGTTCGATTCTGTTGATTACCTGCTCTCAGCTTCAGCTGGTGAAACATCATCTTCAAGAGCTAGGATAAACTGTTTGTACGTCATTAATCCTTTTCTGAAAATATTCAGAATCATATATAGTCACATGCAGTGCAAGTATCGCCTATCAGGGATTCAAAATGGAAACAGAAGTAACCCAAGAGAAAGAAAAAGATAAACAATATACACATGGCTTGAGAACTTAGGAACTAACATTATAACATACTAAGCAGATCAAACCTATCCGTTATAAGGCAACAATTTCTATACCTTTGGGTTATATCTTGAACCTTACTGGAAGCACCATAGCCAGAGTTAGGCCCATCTGAAATACAAGCAAGTAATACATGATGTGAAAACGCATGAAGCTTGTGTGCTAACACTAGCTGTTGTTTCCTTCTGCATAAGCAGGCTGGTAGTAGAACAGATTAATTCACATGCTTGATACTAAGAATTGTAGATGTTCGAGACTAGTGGTAAGCCTAGAAGTAATAGAGCATATCATGCTGACACCACAAGTCTTCCATTTTCCTTTTCCTAAAGGGCACTAACAAAATTAGTGATGTTGACTCCAACTTGTCAAACGCTTATGAACTAGTAACTAGCATACACTTGATTGATGGGAGCAGTTGTTCAACCTAGGAAGCCCACAAGTCAAGCTTTAGTTGTAAATTCTTTTCTGAGGAACAGCTTATAAGTTATAAAATAGATACTGTGCATGGTGTACAAACTGTACAGCATCATGCATTACAACACCATAGTGGGCATAGTGCACGAGACTGAGGAGCTGACAAAATGTACAACACCATCACATTGCCCACATACGGATTATCAAACACGAGAAAAGCTTAAACCCTCACAAGCCTTTCAGGTCACGTGCTTGAGATCGAAGGCCGTAGGTGAGTGCTCCAAGAGCGAGCAGCTCAACTGACAGCCAAATCACACATGATAGTTACAAGTGTTTGGGCACAAGAATGACAGATGGCAAACAAGTTTTTCATTGACCTCAAATCAAACCCACATGTTTCGAGGTGAAGGTGGATCAGCAAGGTCTGACAGCTTAGTCTCGACCAGGCCAAGCTATCGCTTCACTATCTCAAAACACCCCACAGGCCGAGAACCCTCAAAACTCTGTTTCGCCGATCACGCGAACTTGTCACAGACAGAGACAGAGCGAATCAGGTTGGAAATGCATGCGACCAAGACGTGAAAGCTCATCAGAGTCGGCTCACCTGGAGCGCGATGCCCGGCGAACCTGCCACCGTCTCCGCCGCGCTCGTACCTACACCAAGCGCCGGCCAGGCACGCCCAGAAACACAGAGGTTAGCTTAGAACGGCACGGCGCGGAAGGGCACAAGTCCCGAAGCCTCACCTCCCGCCGCGCGGTGGGCTGCGTCGGCCAGCCCCATCGTCCCTTCGAGGCCGCTTGGGCGGGTCGGGAGACGGCGACCTCCTCGGCGGGGAGCGGTGCCGCCTCTTCCCGTCGTTTGATCGCGAAGGCGACCTCCGCCGCGGCGGGCCCATGATTTCTGCGGGGCTGGAGCTCCTGGAGGAGCGCGACGAGTCGCTCTCCAAGCGGTAGGTGACGCGCACGGGGCGGGAGGAGCCGACGGGGGGAGGTGGCGGGAGCGGCACGTGCACGCGCTCCGGCGACGGCTTCCCGCGTTGGCGTGGCGAGCGCGAGCGGCGCCGCGCGCCCTGGCCGCCTCCGGGGCTGGAGCTCCTCCCATCGCTGCGCGGCGAGTCGGCGTCCATGCGGTGGCCGGCGACGCGCTCGGGGCGGGACGAGCCGAGCGAGGGAGGGGGAGGGAGCGCCTGCGCCTGGGCCTGCGCGGCGTCCTCCGAGCGGGAGGCGAGGGCGTCGACGAGGCGCACGGGGCGGGAGGAGCCGAGCGGCGGGGGCGGCGGGAGCGGGGGGTCGTCGTCGGCGTCGGCGTCGGCTTGGTCGGCCCACGAGCGCGCGGGCCCGGGCCGCGCGTGGCGATCGCCGGGCGGCGCGGCGAAGAGCGGGCGGACGGGCTGGTCTCCAGGAGAGCGCGGGGCGTCCCACGTAGGCCACATTGGCGCGGGAGCACGGGGAGACGCCTCGCGAGGGGTTCGGGCTGTGACCGGTACGGCCGGACGGCGCGGCGGCCGAGGTTTAGCAGGCGGAGAGGAGGAGGCGTGGGGAAGAAGAAGTGGGTGAGAGAGAGAGCGGGGGAGGGAAAAAGCTGCAGAAACGGCAGGGGTGATCACGCACACAGCGTCACAGCACACCACGCCGTGCGCCGCGGAGGGGTGCCAGGCTGTAGCGTCTGGGGTGGATTTCGTGCGGGCCGCGTCGGGCTAACGGGCCTGGGCTGGGCCCGGTGGCAGAAATTGCATTGGGAATGCTTGTTCGATGCTTCCAGAGCACAGGGCAAAACGAACCAGCCATGCTGAAGTAGGCACCAAACGCTGCCAGAAAAACGATTTGCGATATCGGATGCCATAACGCCGATCCAGGGAACACATCAAGAGGCAGGAGGAAATCGGCTGGAGTCAATGGAGGGATCGCATTGTACTCCAGCATATACAGTCACTTGTATGCACTGTATTTATCATCACCATCTATCAATCTCTGAACAGAAAACACCCCGTCGTCTCTACCAGTTCTCAAAATATGAAGGGCAAGAGGCCTACTCAGTGAATGCCATGAATGTTACAGTATGGACTATACATACATGCAGAAAAGCTCTCCTCTGCATTCCAGAGCATACATTTCATCCGGTAATCAGTAGTCTTACTGTGTAACCCCTGATTGTGTGACCATATGGTACTGTTTCTCGTCTCAACACGAGAGAATCACTGATGGCGAGATATGGTGCATGTGACTGTACATGGGGATTGGGGAGGGAAGCTACTTGAGTTTGATGGCGACGAAGGGTTCGGAACCTGACGGCGGGAGCGGTGCCGGCTCTCATGAGCAATCGAGTTCGGAGCTCGCCAGCCTCCGCTTCAGCGACTCGTTTTCCTTCCGGAGCTTCATGACCTTCTGCTTCAGCGACTCCACGTGCTGGACCGAGACGGAGTCCCTTTGCTGCTCTGCATGCTTCATCTTGAGAATCCTCACTGGATCAAAAAAAAGAAGATCAAATTGCTGTCAAGAAGTGGTTAGGTTAACTGGCACAAGAAAGCGTGAACGGGCAACCCAAAACTGTTTAAATCTGCACGGTTGACAAAAACACTTGTTTATTTGGCCCACCAGTCCAGATTACACTTACGCTCATTTTCTGCAGTTTTAAGCTTCCTTTGCGTGTCGTCTTTCTCCTCTTGTTCCACCATGATTACATCGTGCAAATCCTGGATATCGTTTTTATCTGTAACAGGAGCAAAGGGGGTGTTTACATTATCAGAGATAAGAGACGATGATCCAAGGGATCAGCACGGAACGCAAGTTTAGAGCATTACACTTCATATGTACTTCAGCAGTGACCTGCTCCAACTTGCTACCTAGCATGTCGATGTGAGCTTTATGAGCACCCAGGTCCAACTTGAGTTGTTTTATTGCAGCCTCATCAGCAGCTTGCTGAACAAGAGCACAGCTGGTTGCAGCGGAAGTTAGCTCTTCAGTTTTCACAAAACAATCAACAGGATGATTTGATCTGAATCCCCAGCTTCTCGCTACAGTAATATGTCACTTCCCATGGAACGTTTCTTTACCTGAGTTTGCTCTCCAGGGCATTGCAATTCATTTCATTGTCATGCTTAAGTTGTTCGATCTCCCTCTTATGCTCCTGTTTGAATATAAGATTCATGTTAGATTGATTTTATGGATTAACTGGATGCTTGGAAGCAGTTAACTACCTCTTCCATGGATAGCAATCTGCTATTTGCTTTTCCTAATTCTTCCTTCAGACCTTGAGCTTCTGTGTGATATTTAATCTGAATAAAATCAATCATATCAGAAATAGTCCATATTTTGATGGGCATGATTTTATTGCATATTAAAACCTAGTACCTTGCCCTATAGTTAAACTTCATATATTGTCAGCTTTCAAGCACAAACAGGAAAACAATCAGACCAAATTGTACAATTCGTGGCTGGGCATCCACGTTGTTCCTCTTAGCTGCGAGATTGTAGCCTCCAGCACTATGTACCTTTTCTCTGTTTTTCTCTCCCTCTGACCCCATGTACTTCTGATGCTGAGCACTTTGTAACACCTTCACGGTCGCAATAAAGGTTCAGGCAGGCGTAAGCCCGCCGTTGACGCGTCAAAAAAAAATTGTACAATTCATAAGTTAATAGAATGGACCAGAATATCCACAAGAATTATAGTCCTCCCATGAACTCAATCTCACAAGTGTAAAGGACAGCAAACAGTCTCGAGCTAAGACCATCAACTTAACAGATTTCATCTACATCCACTAGTTGACGACTGACGATGAAAACTAATTTAGTTATTTCATCATCTTATAGTATTATAAATTCACCAGCCTTGGAAAGCAGACAGTTGCGTAGCATTGTAACTGCACATAGCATTACAGCAAGTAGCAAACTACCTGGTTGGTGAACTTGAATAAAGTTTCAGTGTACAGCCTCCTTAACCGCTCATTATCTGCGCAACAGAAAAAAACTCAATGCTTCTTCCAACCTCAGCAAGCAATGGAAATTATCACCTGTCACATGATTTACATTAACAGGAAAGCAAAAAAAAAAAGCTGGACTGGATTGTGGAAGAATGCTGGAATTTCAGTTAAACCTTTCTTGAGATCTGTTATATGCGACTCAAGAGCTTCACGCTTCTTGGATTCAGAACTGCAGCTCACTCTTAAAGCCTGGACCTCAGCTAGTGCATCTTTATACCCCTGTTCAGAATAAAGAGCCAGTAAACAATAGAAGATCAACACAGCACAGGAAATAAATACTTGGATACAGATCATTTTTTCTTAGGCAATGAAAACTGTTAGATTAGAAGTCAGTGGCAACACTTGAGTTCTGGAAGCAGCAGAATTTGCAAAATCAGTCTCTCCTGCCCCACAGAATTTATTGGGGACTTAGGAATTGAAATAGCATCTCAATCCAGGAATAATTTGCAGTGGGTTCGACGGAGAATCGAGCGCTGGAGTTGAACTACTGTGGAAATTTCCCCGCACAGCAGCATCTCTCCATGTCAATGGGACGAGACGCTCCTCGGCATAACCAATCGGCTAGCACAATCCGCAGCATTGGCCAAAAATGCAACCATACGGGAAGGGAAGCTGCTACCATCGAAGACGCAAAATGCTCTCGATTCCCCCAATGCCGTCGGAGACAATCTATTCGGCGTTCTCCATCTCGTAGGCATTTCGTCTAACACCTGAGCGTATGTGTGTTGGCGTTCCCCCGGAAGGTTCGGAGATTGCTGCGACGGCTCGAGCTCTTCGGCACCTGAACGTGGCGTTGATCCAACCCTAAAATCCGAGACGGACGGGGTGCAAGCGAGGCGCGAACCAGCGGGAGCGGGACGGTGGTAGGGTGGGATGCCGCGGTGCGGGGCTACTGACCTGGGAGAAGCGATGGAAGTTCCGGAGCAGCGACTCCAGCTCCCCGTCCCCCGCCGCCGTCGTCGCCGCCGCCGCAGCCGCCGCCATCGCCGCGCGTCACCTGTCCTGGGCTCCCCGCGTTGCTCTTGCTCTGGTCGTGGGTGGTGGTGGGACGCGCCGGCGAAAATGAAAATTAACCAAGCCTTACACTAACCCCTCTGACGAAAGTAAAAATTATAAACAGGCCCAAATGGATTTCTTTTAGGGGTGAATGGATTTCTTTTGTGGTGTCAAATTGATTGTCGAATGTCACGGCTCATACATTAGCGCAATTATGTGCGAAAATACATAGCTGGACACGAGAACATCTGCTCCTGGATGAGCAGTAAATTAAAATAAGGAAAATTTCTGTGGGCGTGCAAAGATTATGACAATGTGACATAGGAGGAGCTCGGGACACAAAAAGCAAAATCAATGTTCCAAAACCAAAAATTCTAAACCTTTCTTGAAACTCTGTTTTCTTGTCCAGAGCCCCTACGATGTCATATCGCCACAAATTTTTACATACACCTAAAAAACTTGTGCACCAAAACATTCTCCTCAATTGTGTGCTACTTATGATTTTATCCTGTGCAATGTAACTTATTCGAGAAACTCTTTGTAGTGAATTTTTGTGACCAATAAAGAGTGACATTCTCTAAAAAAAATATTACATTGCTAAAAAGTTCCACCATACAATATTCAGGTGGGTAATAACCTTGGAATCCTCCTTTATTCTAATTTTGTTTTTTTAATCTTGCCATTAAAGAGGTTTTCATGTGGTGTAAAATTTTCAATCAAAGGAGCTTTTGGACCCCATTTTCATTTAAGAAAACAGAGTCTTGTACAAGAAGAAACATCATCGGCCATATATATACCCCCAAAGCCTACAGAGCATGCATCCAGGGTGAAAAACTAAAAGAAAATGAAACTTAACTAGGGGAGATACATTGCCCTTTCACATCCCGTGACTACAAGCTATAGAAGCATAACCACGCACAGTTGAACTCAACCTAGAGCAGAGACTGTATATTATAGACCATGCAAGAGAAAGCAGTGGAACAAAGTAATAAAACCCAAAATCATTTTCACGGGTAGACACATATCCCGTTGACCGTAGACCTCTAGCATATGCTCTTTCTTGAAGATTTCACTCGTCACTTGAGCAAGTCTTCTAGACACCATGCACAACTTCTTTTTTGCAATCCTCTTTTCTATAGTATAAGATTAGTGGGGACATTAAGAAGTATACTTGAAAGCAAGATTTGTTTCATGTTTTCCAAATAGTCCATAAAAGTCCAGCAACGCCTAAAGAGATTATAGCTATATCCTTGCCAATATATCTATACAACCAATTCTGTCATACATCAAGAGATTATAGCTAGATAGTCCATAAAAGTCCAGCAACACCTAAAGAGATTATAGTCGGATTTGGGGGTTTTGGAATTTCCCAAAGCAGCCCCAATAACATTCCGTAAAAACCTAGCCAATGAGCAAGAAAAGAAGAAGTGATCATTACTCTCTTCATTGTCACGGAACTCAACTTCCTATTTCATGTCCACTCTTTGTTACTCAGTTTATCTTTGGTCAGAACCCCGTTTTTAGTAACAAGCCAGGAAAAGGCTTTAACTTTTAAATCCATTTTCATCCTCCACAACAACTTGTCGGGGGGAGACAACATGTCTAGAAATGATGTAATGATAAAGTGATTTAACTGAGAAAGTACCCAAGATTGTACTATGTACCCCACCCCCACCCCCAAATCCAATTGATGCAATGCGGGAGTAGGGTTTTACCTCCAGAGCAAGGGCCCGAACTTGGGTAACTTTGCTCCTTGCTTCCCATCTAGGATTTCCAGCTAGTTGCGGTACCCTAACGAAGCGTCTATCGGAATATACATCCACTATAGGTGATGTGATCAAAACAATGTGTATCTCAACAACGCATGATGTATCTGAATCAACAAGTTGTACCTTTGGTGGTACCTTGTTGCAACAACTTAGATGGTGTAGGTGTCGGTGATGGTGAGCAAGAGCTGGAGGTGTTGTGGTCGTAGTGGTCTAGCACAAATATACATATCAGTAATGAAACGAGGAATATATTGAAATCTAGACCGAATGTCATGGTTCAATCCATTGGAAAATTTATTCTTTGTCCTTGGATTCGTTTATCTCAAAACAATGCATATACAATTTCAGTCGTTGAGAGTAAGCACAACCCGGGCTCAAAATCGCATTTCTGACATGTTCCTTTTTACCACTAATGTAGAATTTCTATATTTTGTTTCGTCTGTGTGGTACCCTCATAATGCGCTCCATGGCCTACTAGCATGGTCAACCTTGACATTGTGAGTGGTTGAGTGTTAATCTAGTGTATTATGTTAAATTTGGCCCAAATAATGTTAAATATTATGTGTTTATGTAAAGAAATAAATTTGGCTGGGAGAGGGGGGCAATAGTCCTCTAGTTAATTCTATGCTATAGCTCTCGTGGGTGATGCAGAAGAGCAACAAAGAGCGGACATATTCCGCACACAAAAGGTTTTGGGTTCCTTGACAAAGTGGTGCTCAAAACCAAAGACACCAACTCCAAGCTCGCCACGTGTAGCCAAACGCATGAGAAATGGAAGCTGCACACGGTGAAGAAGGTGGAGCAAGTGAAGAGCATCCCGCGGACCCTCCCAGTCTGGCTCTGCACCGTCCTCTACTCCGCCATTTACACCCAAATGGCGTCGCTCATCTCGTGTAGGGAACCGCGATGCGCCAAACCACACCTTGGCGCGGATTTTCAATCCCGGCATCCAGCATGTCTGTCTTCAACATTCTCATGGTCGCAGCCACCATCTTCTTGTAGAACTGGGCCATCTTCTTGTTCCTGGCATGGCTTACCGAACGCCCGGCCAGACCCAACGAGCTACAAGGGATGGGCTTTGGCCTGGTCCTTAGCAGGGTGAGCATGAGTTGGAATCGTTGCACTTGTAGTGGTCTAACCCCTACTCTTTTTCTAAAGAAATATAAGAGCGTTTAGATCACTAGAGGGTGTACTATATGTCTCTCAAAAACACAAGAAATATAAGAGCATTTAGATCACTAAGTAGTGACCTAAACGCTCTTATATTTCTTTATAGAGGGAGTACTATATGTCTCTCAAAAGCACAAGCATAAATATACATATCAGTAATGGAACAAGAAATATATCAAAATCTAGACCAAATGGCACGGTTCAAGCCACTGAAACAATACATAGAAAATTACGGTTGTTGATAGTAAGCATTGACTGTGTTACTACCTTATTCTAATTACATGAAAAATTATAAGTACAAGAATCTGAAGGAAATATGCCCTAGAGACAATAATAAAGTTGTTATTTATATTTCCTTATATCAGGATAAATATTTATTATTCATGCTAGAATTGTATTAACCGGAAACTTGATACATGTGTGAATACATAGACAAACAGAGTGTACCTAGTATGCCTCTACTTCACTAGCTCGTTAATAAAAAATGGTTAAGTTTCCTAGCCATAGACATGTGTTGCCATTTGATGAACGGGAACACATCATTAGAGAATGATGTGATGGACAAGACCCATCCGTTAGCTTAGCACTATGATCGTTTAGTTTGTTGCTATTGCTTTCTTCATAACTTATACATGTTCCTATGACTATGAGATTATGCAACTCCCGAATACCGGAGGAACACTTAGTGTGATATCAAACGTCACAACGTAATTGGGTGATTATAAAGATGCTCTACAGGTGTCTCCGATGGTGTTTGTTAAGTTGGCACAGATCAAGATTAGGATTTGTCACTCCGTGTATCAGAGAGGTATCTCTAGGCCCTCTCGATAATGCATATCACAATAAGCCTTGCAAGCAATGTGACTAATGAGTTAGTTGCGGGATGTTGCATTACGGAACGAGTAAAGAGACTTGCTGGTAACGAGATTAAACTAGGTATTGAGATACCGACGAACGAATCTCGGGCAAGTAACATACCGATGACAAAGGGAACAACGTATGTTGTTATGCAGTTTGAACGATAAAGATCTTCGTAGAATATGTAGGTGTTGGAAATATGCCCTAGAGGCAATAATAAATTAGTTATTATTATATTTCCTTGTTCATGATAATCGTTTATTATCCATGCTAGAATTGTATTGATAGGAAACTCAGATACATGTGTGGATACATAGACAACACCATGTCCCTAGTAAGCCTCTAGTTGACTAGCTCGTTGATCAATAGATGGTTATGGTTTCCTGACCATGGACATTGGATGTCGTTGATAACGGGATCACATCATTGGGAGAATGATGTGATGGACAAGACCCAATTCTAAGCCTAGCACAAAGATCGTGTAGTTCGTATGCTAAAGCTTTTCTAATGTCAAGTATCATTTCCTTAGACCATGAGATTGTGCAACTCCCGGATACCGTAGGAATACTTTGGGTGTGCCAAACGTCACAACGTAACTGGGTGGCTATAAAGGTACACTACAGGTATCTCCGAAAGTGTCTGTTGGGTTGGCACGAATCGAGACTGGGATTTGTCACTCCGTGTAAACGGAGAGGTATCTCTGGGCCCACTCGGTAGGACATCATCATAACGTGCACAATGTGATCAAGGAGTTGATCACGGGATGATGTGTTACGGAATGAGTAAAGAGACTTGCCGGTAAAGAGATTGAACAAGGTATCGGGATACTGACGATCGAATCTCGGGCAAGTACAATACCGCTAGACAAAGGGAATTGAATACGGGATTAATCGAATCCTCGACATTGTGGTTCATCCGATGAGATCATCGTGGAACATGTGGGAACCAACATGGGTATCCAGATCCCGCTGTTGGTTATTGACCGGAGAACGTCTCGGTCATGTCTGCATGGTTCCCGAACCCGTAGGGTCTACACACTTAAGGTTCGATGACGCTAGGGTTATAAAGGAAGTTTGTATGTGGTTACCGAATGTTGTTTAGAGTCCCGGATGAGATCCCGGACGTCACGAGGAGTTCCAGAATGGTCCAGAGGTAAAGATTTATATATGGGAAGTCCTGTTTTGGTCACCGGAAAAGTTTCAGGTTTTATCGGTAACGTACCGGGACCACTGGGAGGGTCCCGGGGGTCCACCAAGTGGGGCCACCAGCCCCGGAGGCTTGCATGGGCCAAGAGTGGGAAGGGACCAGCCCCTGAGTGGGCTGGTGCGCCTCCCACAAGGCCCAGGGCGCAGCTAGGAGGAGAAGGAGAAACCCTAGGCGCGGATGGGCCTAAGGCCCACCCTAGGGCGCGCCCCCTCTCCCCCTCTTGGCCGCCCCCCTCAAACCCATCTAGGGCTGCCGCCCCCCTAGGGGTGGGAACCCTAGAGGGGGCGCACCCTCCTCCCCTCCTCCTATAAATAGTTGAGGTTTGGGGCTGCCCAAAACAAGACGATTTGATCTCTCCCTGGCGCAGCCCTACCTCTCTCCTCCTCGTCTCTTGCGGTGCTTGGCGAAGCCCTGCTGGAGTACCACGCTCCTCCACCACCACCACGCCGTTGTGCTGCTGCTGGATGGAGTCTTCCTCAACCTCTCCCTCTCTCCTTGCTGGATCAAGGCATGGGAGACGTCACCGGGCTGTACGTGTGGTGAACGCGGAGGTGCCGTCCGTTCGGCACTAGGATCTCCGGTGATTTGGATCACGACGAGTACGACTCCTTCAACCCCATTCTCCTGAACTCTTTCGCATAGCGATCTACAAGGGTATGTAGATGCACTCTCCTTCCCCTCGTTGCTGGTTTCTCCATAGATAGATCTTGGTGACATGTAGAAATTTTTTGAATTTCTGCTACGTTACCCAACAGTAGGAACCAATATGAGCATACAGGTTTCGCTATTGTTTATTGACCGGAGATGATTATCGGTCATGTCTACATAGTTCTCGAACCTGTAGGGTCCGCACGCTTAACGTTCGATGACGATCGGTATTATGAGTTTATGTATTTTGATGTACCGAAGGTAGTTTGGAGTCCTGGATGTGATCACGGACATGACGTGGAGTCTCGAAATGGTCGAGACATAAAGATTGCTATATTGGAAGGTTATGTTTGGACACCGGGAGGGTTCCGAAGTGTAACGGGTATTTTTCGGAGTACCGGGAGGTTACCGGAACCTCCCGGGGAGTCTATGGGCCTTATTGGGCCCTAGTGGAGAAAGAGGGCAGCAAGCAAGGTGTGGGGCGCGCCCCCCTTGGCCCAAACCGAATTGGTTTAGGGTTTGGGGGGTCGGCCCCCTCTTTCCTTCTCCCCTCCTCCTCTTTCCTCCTTCTCCTAGTATGAATAGGAAAGGGGGCCCAAACCTACTTCGAGTAGGATTGCCCCTCCTTGGGCGCGCCTCCTCCTAGGCCGGCCTCTTCCTCCCTCCCTCATTTATATACGTGGGGAGGGGGCACCCCAAAGACACACAAGTTGATTGTTTAGCCGTGTGCGGTGCCCCCCTCCAAAGATTTCCACCTCAGTCATATCGTTGTAGAGCTTAGGCGAAGCCCTGCGTCGGTAACTTCATCATCACCGTCATCACGCCGTCGTGCTGAAGAAACTCTCCCTCGGCCTTAGCCAGATCTAGAGTTCGTGGGACGTCACCGAGTTGAACGTGTGCAGATCACGGAGGTGCCGTACCTTCGGTGCTAGGATCGGTCGGATCGTGAAGACATACGACTACATCAACCGCGTTGTCATAACGCTTCCGCTTACGGTCTACGAGGGTACATGGACAACACTCTCCCCTCTCGTTGCTATGCATCACCTAGATGGATCTTGCGTGTGCGTAGGATTTTTTTTTGAAATTACCGTGTTCCCCAATAGTGGCATCCGAGCCAGGTCTATGTGTAGATGTTATATGCATGAGTAGAACACAAAGAAGTTGTGGGCGTGGGTATATACATATTGCTTGTCGTCACTAGTTGATTCTTGATTCAGCGGTATTATTGAATGAAGCGGCTTAGATCGACATTACGCGTACGCTTACACGAGACTGGTTCTACCGACGTGCTTAGCACACAAGTGGCTAGTGGGTGTCTGTTTCTCCAACTTTAGTTGAATCCGATTCAATGAATAGGGTTCTTTCTGAAGGTCAAAAAGCAATCACTATCCCGCGTTGTGGTTTTTGATGCATAGGTAAGAACGGTTCTTGCTCAGCCCATAGCAGCCAAGTAAAATTTGAACAACAATGTAGAGGACGTCTAACTTGTTTTTGCAGGGCATGTTGTGATGTGATATGGTCAAGACATGATGCTAAATTTTATTGTATGAGATGATCATGTTTTGTAACAGAGTTATCGGCAACTGGCAGGAGCCATATGGTTGTCGATTTATTGTATGAAATGCAATTGCCATGTAATTGCTTTACTTTATCACTAAGCGGTAGCGATAGTCGTAGAAGCAATAGTTGGCGAGACGACAATGATACTTTGATGGAGATCAAGGTGTCAAGCCGGTGACGATGGTGATCATGACGGTGCTTTGGAGATAGAGATCAAAGGCACAAGATGATGATGGCCATATCATATCACTTATATTGATTGCATGTGATGTTTATCCTTTATGCATCTTATTTTTCTTAGTTCGGCGGTAGCATTATAAGATGATCTCTCACTAAATTTCAAGGTATAAGTGTTCTCCCTGAGTATGCACCGTTGCTACAGTTCGTCGTGCCGAGACACCACGTGATGATCAGATGTGATAAGCTCTACATTCACATACAACATGTGCAAGTCAGTTTTGCACACGCGGAATACTCGGGTTAAACTTGACGAGCCTAGCATATGCAGATATGGCCTCGGAACACTAAGACCGAGAGGTCGAGCGTGAATCATATAGTAGATATGATCAACATAGTGATGTTCACCATTGAAAACTGAAGGAAATATGCCCTAGAGGCAATAATAAAGTTATTATTTATTTCCTTATAATCATGATAAATGTTTATTATTCATGCTAGAATTGTATTAACCGGAAACATAATACATGTGTGAATACATAGACAAACAAAGTGTCACTGGTATGCCTCTACTTGACTAGCTCGTTAATCAAAGATGGTTATGTTTCCTAACCATGAACAATGAGTTGTTATTTGATTAACGAGGTCACATCATTAGTTGAATGATCTGATTGACATGACCCATTCCATTAGCTTAGCACACGATCGTTTAGTATGTTGCTACTTCTTTTCTTCATGACTTATACATGTTCCTATGACTATGAGATTATGCAACTCCCGTTTGCCGGAGGAACACTTTGGGTGCTACCAAACGTCACAACGTAACTGGGTGATTATAAAGGAGCATTACAGGTGTCTCCAAAGGTAGATGTTGGGTTGGCGTATTTCGAGATTAGGATTTGTCACTCCGATTGTCGGAGAGGTATCTCTGGGCCCTCTCGGTAATGCACATCACATAAGCCTTGCAAGCACTGCAACTAATATGTTAGTTGTGAGATGATGTATTACGGAACGAGTAAAGAGACTTGTCAGTAACGAGATTGAACTAGGTATTGGATACCGACGATCGAATCTCGAGCAAGTAACATACCGATGACAAAGGGAACAACGTATGTTGTTATGCGGTCTGACCGATAAAGATCTTCATAGAATATGTAGGAGCCAATATGGGCATCCAGGTCCCGCTATTGGTTATTGACCGGAGACGTGTCTCGGTCATGTCTACATTGTTCTCGAACCCGTAGGGTCCGCACGCTTAAGGTTACGATGACAGTTACATTATGAGTTTATGCATTTTGATGTACCGAAGGTTGTTCGGAGTCCCGGATGTGATCACGGACATGATGAGGAGTCTCGAAATGGTCGAGACGTAAAGATTGATATATTGGAAGCCTATGTTTGGACATCAGAAGTGTTCCGGGTGAAATCGGGATTTTACCGGAGTACCGGGAGGGTTACCGAAACCCCCCGGGAGCCATATGGGCCTTCATGGGCCTTAGTGGAAAGGAGAAAGGGGCAGCCCAAGGTGGCTGCGCCACTTCCCCCTCTCCTAGTCCTATTAGGACTAGGAGAAGGTGGCCGGGCCCCCTCTCTCTCTTTCCCCCTTTGGGGAATCCTAGTTGGAATAGGATTGGGGGGGAGTCCTACTCCCGGAAGGAGTAGGACTCCTCCTGCGCCTCTCTCCCTGGCCGGCGCCCCTCTCCCCCCTTGGCTCCTTTATATACTGAGGTAGAGGCACCCTAGAACACACAAGTTGATCCACGTGATCTATTCCTTAGCCGTGTGCGGTGCCCCCTGCCACCATATACCTCGATAATACTGTAGCGGAGTTTAGGCGAAGCCCTGCTGCTGTAGTACATCAAGATCGTCACCACGCCGTCGTGCTGACGGAACTCTTCCCCGACACTTTGCTGGATCGGAGTCCGGGGATCGTCATCGAGCTGAACGTGTGCTCGAACTCGGAGGTGCCGTAGTTTCGGTGCTTGATCGGTTGGATTGTGAAGACGTACGACTACTTCCTCTACGTTGTGTGATCGCTTCCGCAGTCGGTCTGCGTTGGTACGTAGACAACACTCTCCCCTCTCGTTGCTATGCATCACATGATCTTGCGTGTGCGTAGGAAATTTTTTGAAATTACTACGAAACCCATCAAAAACTACTCCATCTCACGTGATGATCGGACATGGTTTAGTTGATATGGATCACGTGATCACTTAGATGATTAGAGGGATGTATATCTAAGTGGGAGTTCTTAAGTAATATGAATAATTGAACTTTAATTTATCATGAACTTAGTCCTGGTAGTTTTTGCATATCTGTGTTGTAGATCAATAGCTCGCGTATAGCTCCCCTGTTTTATTTTTGATATGTTCCTAGAGAAAAATAAGTTGAAAGATGATAGTAGCAATGATGCAGACTGGGTCCGTGATCTGAGGATTATCCTCATTGCTGCACATAAAATTATGTCCTTGATGCACGCTAGGTGACGAACCTATATTGCAGGAGCAGATGCAGACGTTATGAACGTTTGGCAAGCTTGGTATGATAACTACTTGATAGTTTAGTGCACCATGCTTTACGGCTTAGAACCGAGACTTCAAAAATGTTTTGAACACCACGGAGCATATAAGATGTTCCAAGAGCTGAAATTGGTATTTCCGACTTATGCCCGAGTCGAGTGGTATGAGACCTCTGACAAGTACTTTGTCTACAAGATGGCGGAGAATAGCTCAACCAATGAGCATGTGCTCAGATTGTCTAAGTACTACAATCGCTTGAATCAAGTGGGAGTTAATCTTCCATATAAAATAATGATTGAAAGATTTCTCTAGTCACTATCACCAAGTTACTGGAACTTTGTGATGAACTATAATATGTTAGGGATGACGAAAACGATTCCCGAGCTCTTCGCGATGCTGAAATCGACGAAGGAAGAAATCAAGAAAAGCATCAAATGTTGATGGTTGACAAAACCACTAGTTTCAAGTAAAAGGGCAAGGGAAAGAAAGGGAACTTCAAGAAGAATGGCAAGCAAGTTTCCACTCCCATGAAGAAGCCTAAAGATAGACCAAAGCCTGAAACTGAGTGCTTCTACTGCAAAGGAAATGGTCACTTGAAGTGGAACTTGAAGGAAATATGCCCTAGAGGCAATAATAAAGTTGTTATTTATATTTCCTTATATCATGATAAATGTTTATTATTCATGCTAGAATTGTATTAACCGGAAACTTAGTACATGTGTGAATACATAGACAAACAGAGTGTCACTAGTATGCCTCTACTAGACTAGCTCGTTAATCAAAGATGGTTAAGTTTCCTAGCCATGGACAAAGAGTTGTCATTTGATAAACATGATCACATCATTAGAGAATGATGTGATTTACTTGACCCATCCGTTAGCTTAGCACGATGATCGTTTAGTTTACTGCTATTGCTTTCACCATAACTTATACATGTTCCTATGACTATGAGATTATGCAACTCCAGAATACCAGAGGAACACTTAGTGTGATATCAAACATCACAACGTAACTGGGTGACTATAAAGATGCTCTACAGGTGTCTTCGATGGTGTTTGTTGAGTTGCATAGATCGAGATTAGGATTTGTCATTCCGTGTATCAGAGAGGTATCTCTGGGCCCTCTCGATAATGCACATCACTATAAGCCTTGCCAGAAATGTGACTAATGAGTTAGTTACGGGATGTAGCATTACGGAATGAGTAAAGAGACTTGCCGGTAACGAGATTGAACTAGGTATGATGATACCGATGATTGAATCTCGGGTAAGTAACATACCGATGACAAAGGGAACAACGTATGCTGTTATGCGGTTTGACTGATAAAGATCTTCATAGAATATGTAGGAACCAATATGAGCATCCAGGTTCCGCTATTGGTTATTGACCGAAGATGAGTCTCAGTCATGTCTACATAGTTCTCGAACCCGTAGGGTCCGCACGCTTAACGTTCGGTGAAAATCAGTATTATGAGTTTATGTGTTTTGATGTACCGAAGGTTGTTTCGGAGTCCCGGATATGATCACAGACATGACGAGGAGTCCCAAAATGGTTGAGACATAAAGATCAATATATTGGATGACTATGTTTGGACATCAGAATGGTTCCGGGTGAGTTTGGGCGTATACCGGAGTACCGGGAGGTTACCGGAACCCCCCGGGAAGTATATGGGCCTTACTGAGCCATAGTGGGAGAGAGGAGAAGGGAGCCTAGGAGGGGGCGCCCCCCAAGCCCAATCTGAATTGGGTGGGGGGTCGGCCCCCCTTTCCCCCTTCCTTCCTCTCCTAATCCAACTAGGGAAGGGGGGAATCCTACTACTCCCGATGGGAGTAGGACTCCCTTGGGAGCGCCATAGAGGGCTGGCCCCTCCCCCTCCTCCACTCCTTTATATACGGGGGAGGGGGCACCCCATAGACACACAAGTTGACAATTGTCTTAGCCGTGTGCGGTGCCCCCCTCCACCATAATCCACCTCGGTCATATCGTTGCAGTGCTTAGGCGAAGCCCTGTTCTGGTAGCTTCATCATCACAGTCATCACACCGTCGTGCCGACGAAACTCTCCCTCGACACTCAACTAGATCTAGAGTTCGTGGGATGTCACTGAGCTGAACGTGTGCAGATCGCGGAGGTGTCGTACCTTCGGTGCTAGGATCGGTCCGATCATGAAGATGTACGACTACATCAACCGCGTTGTCATAATGCTTCCGCTAACGGTCTATGAGGGTACATGGACAACACTCTTCCCCTCTCATTGCCATGCATCACCAAGATAGATCTTGAGTGCGCGTAGGAAATTTTTTGAAATTACTGTGTTCCACAACAGTGGCACCCGAGCCAGGTTTATGCGTAGATGTTGTTTGGGGAACATAGTAATTTCAAAAAAAATTCCTACGCACACGCAAGATCATGGTGATGCATAGGAACGAGAGGGGAGAGTGTGATCTACGTACCCTTGTAGACCGACAGCGGAAGCGTTATGACAACGCGGTTGATGTAGTCGTACGTCTTCATGGCCCGACCGATCAAGCACCGAAACTACGGCACCTCCGAGTTCTAGCACACGTTCAGCTCGATGACGATCCCCGGACTCTGATCCAGCAAAGTGTCGGGGAAGAGTTCTGTCAGCACGACGGCGTGGTGACGATCTTGATGTTTCTACCGTCGCAGGGCTTCGCCTAAGCACCGCTACAATATTATCGAGGAGTATGGTGGAAGGGGGCACCACACACGGCTAAGAAAACGATCACGAGGATCAACTTGTGTGTCTAGGGGTGCCCCCTACCCCGTATATAAAGGAGCAAGGGGAGGAGGCCGGCCGGCCCTATTGGCGCGCCAAGGAGGAGTCCTCCTCCTAGTAGGAGTAGGACTCCTACTAGGAGGGGGAAGGAAGTGGGGAGGGAGAAGGAAAGGGGGGCGTCGCCCCCCCTCTCCTAGTCCAATTCGGACCAGGGGGAGGAGGCGCGCGGCCCACCCTGGCTGCCCTTCTCTCTCCAGTAAGGCCCATATGGCCCATTACTTCTCCCGGGGGGTTCCGGTAACCCTCCGGTACTCCAGTTTTCTCCAAATCACCCGGAACACTTCTGGTGTCCGAATATAGCCGTCCAATATATCAATCTTTATGTATCGACCATTTCGAGACTCCTCGTTATGTCCGTGATCACATACAGGACTCCGAACTAACTTCGGTACATCAAAACTCATAAACTCATAATATAACTGTCATTGAAACCTTAAGCGTGCGGACCCTACGGGTTCGAGAACAATGTAGACATGACCGAGACATGTCTCCGGTCAATAACCAATAGCGGAACCTAGATGCTCATATTGGCTCCCACATATTCTACGAAGATCTTTATCGGTCAGACCGCATAACAACGTTGTTCCCTTTGTCATCGGTATGTTACTTGCCCGAGATTCGATCGTCGGTATCTCAATACCTAGTTCAATCTCGTTACCGGCAAGTCTCTTTACTCGTTTCTTAATACATCATCTCGCAACTAACTCATTAGTTGCAATGCTTGCAAGGCTTATGTGATGTGCATTACCGAGAGGGCCCAGAGATACCTCTCTGACAATCGGAGTGACAAATCCTAATCTCGAAATATGCCAACCCAACATTTACCTTTGGAGACACCTGTAGAGCTCCTTTATAATCACCCAGTTACGTTGTGACGTTTGGTAGCACACAAAGTGTTCCTCCGGCAAACGGGAGTTGCATAATCTCATAGTCATAGGAACATGTATAAGTCATGAAGAAAGCAATAGCAGCATACTAAACGATCGAGTGCTAAGCTAACGGAATGGGTCAAGTCAATCACATCATTCTCCTAATGATGTGATCCCGTTAATCAAATAACAACTCTTTGTCTATGGTTAGGAAACATAACCATCTTTGATTAACGAGCTAGTCAAGTAGAGGCATACTAGTGACACTATGTTTGTCTATGTATTCACACATGTATTATGTTTCCGGTTAATACAATTCTAGCATGAATAATAAACATTTATCATGAAATAAGGAAATAAATAATAACTTTATTATTGCCTCTAGGGCATATTTCCTTCAGTCTCCCACTTGCACTAGAGTCAATAATCTAGTTCACATCGCCATGTGATTCAACACTAATAGTTCACATCACCATGTGATTAACACCCATAGTTCACATCGTCATGTGACCTATACCCAAAGGGTTTACTAGAGTCAGTAATCTAGTTCACATCGTTTATGTGATTAACACCCAAAGAGTACTAAGGTGTGATCATGTTTTGCTTGTGAGATAATTTTAGTCAACGGGTATGTCACATACAGATCCGTAAGTATTTTGTGAATTCTATGTCTACAATGCTATGCATGGAGCTACTCTAGCTAATTGCTCCCACTTTCAATATGTATCTAGATCGAGACTTAGAGTCATCCAGATCTGTGTCAAAACTTGCATTGACGTAACTTTTTACGACGAACCTTTTGTCACCTCCATAATTGAGAAATATTTCCTTATTCCACTAAGGATAATTTTGACCGTTGTCCAGTGATCTACTCTTAGATCACTATTGTACTCCCTTGCTTAACACAGTGTAGGGTATACAATAGATCTGGTACACAGCATGGCATACTTTATAGAACCTATGGCTGAGGCATAGGGAATGACTTTCATTCTCTTTCTATCTTCTGCCATGGTCGGGCTTTGAGTCTTACTCAATTTCACACCTTGTAACACAGCCAAGAACTCTTTCTTTGACTGTTCCATTTTTGAACTACTTCAAAATATTGTCAAGGTATGTACTCATTGAAAAAACTTATCAAGCGTCTTGATCTATCTCTATAGATCTTGATGCTTAATATGTAAGCAGCTTCACCGAGGTCTTTCTTTGAAAAACTTCTTTCAAAACACTCCTTTATGCTTTGCAGAATAATTCTACATTATTTCCGATCAACAATATGTCATTCACATATACTTATCAGAAATGCTGTAGTGCTCCCACTCACTTTCTTGTAAATACAGGCTTCACCACAAGTCTATATAAAACTATATGCTTTGATCATCTCATCAAAGCGCATATTCCAACTCCGAGATGCTTGCACCAGTCCATAGATGGACCGCTAGAGCTTGCACATTTTGTTAGTACCTTTAGGATTGACAAAACCTTCTGGTTGTATCATATACAAGTCTTCTTTAATAAATCCATTAAGGAATGCAGTTTTTGTTTATCCATTTGCCGGATTTCATAAATGCGGCAATTGCTAACTTGATTCGGACAGACTTTAAGCATCGATACGAGTGAGAAAATCTCATTGTAGTCAACACCTTGAACTTTGTCAAAAACCTTTTTCGACAAGTCTAGCTTTGTAGATAGTAACACTACTATCAGCGCCCGTCTTCCTCTTGAAGGTCCATTTAATTTCAATGGCTCGCCGATCATTGGGCAAGTCAATCAAAGTCCATACTTTGTTCTCATACATGGATCTCATCTCAGATTTCATGGCCTCAAGCCATTTCGCGGAATCTGGGCTCATCATCGCTTCCTCATAGTTCGTAGGTTCGTCATGGTCAAGTAACATGACCTCCAGAACAGGATTACCGTACCACTCTGGTGCGGATCTCACTCTGGTTTACCTACGAGGTTCGGAAGTAACTTGATCTGAAGTTACATGATCATCATAATTAGCTTCCTCACTAATTGGTGTAGTAGTCACAGGAACAGATTTCTGTGATGAACTACTTTCCAATAAGGGAGCAGGTACAGTTACCTCATCAAGTTCTACTTTCCTCCCACTCACTTCTTTCGAGAGAAACTCCTTCTCTAGAAAGGATCCATTCTCAGCAATGAATATCTTGCCTTCGGATCTGTGATAGAAGGTGTACCCAACATTTTCTTTTGGGTATCCTATGAAGACGCACTTCTCCGATTTAGGTTTGAGCTTATCAAGTTGAAACTTTTTCACATAAGCATTGCAACCTCAAACTTTAAGAAACGATAGCTTAGGTTTCTTGCCAAACCATAGTTCATACGGTGTCGTCTCGACGGATTTAGATGGTGCCCTATTTAACGTGAATGTAGCTGTCTCTAATGCATAACCCCAAAACGATAGTGGTAATCGGTAAGAGACATCATAGATCGCACCATATCTAATAAAGCACGGTTTTGACGTTCGGACACACTATTACACTATGGTGTTCCAGGTGGCGTGAGTAGTGAAACTATTTCACATTGTTTTAACTGAAGGCCAAACTCGTAACTCAAATATTTTATTTCCGCGATCATATCGTAGAAACTTTTATTTTTGTTACGATGATTCTCCACTTCACTCTGAAATTCTTTGAACTTTTCAAATATTTTAGACTTGTGTTTCATCAAGTAGATATACTCATATCTGCTCAAATCATCTGTGAAGATCAGAAAATAATGATACCTGTCGCGAGCCTCAATATTCATCGGACCACATACATCTGTATGTATGATTTCCAACGAATCTGTTGTTCGCTCCATTGTTCCGAAGAACGGAGTCTTAGTCATCTTGCCCATGAGGCATGGTTCGCAAGCATCAACTGATTCATAATCAAGTGATTCCAAAAGCCCATCAACATGGAGTTTCTTCATGAACTTTACACCAATATGACCTAAATGGCAGTGCCACAAATAAGTTGCACTATCATTATTAACTTTGCATCTTTTGGTTTCAATATTACGATTATGTGTATCACTATGATCGAGATCCAATGAACTATTTTCATTGGGTGTGTAACCATATAAGGTTTTATTCATGTAAACAGAACAACAATTTATTCTCTTACTTAAATGAATAACCGTATTACAATAAACATGATCAAATCATATTCATGCTCAACGCAAACACCAAATAACACTTATTTGGGTTCAACATTAATCCCGAAAGTATAGGGAGTGTGCGATGATGATCATATCAATCTTGGAACTACTTCCAACACACATCATCACTTCACCCTTAACTAGTCTCTGTTTATTCTGCAACTCCCGTTTCGAGTTACTAATATTAGGAACTGAACTAGTATCAAATACTTAGGGGTTGCTATAAACACTAGTAAAGTACACATCAATAACATGTATATCAATATACTTATGTTCACTTTGCCATCCTTCTTATCCGCCAATCACTTGGGGAAGTTCCGCTTCTAATGACCAGTCCCTTTGCAGTAGAAGCACTCAGTCTCAGGCTTAGGTCCAGACTTGGGCTTCTTCACTTGAGCAACAACTTGCTTGCCGTTCTTCTTGAAGTTCCCCTTCTTCCCTTTGCCCTTTTGTTGAAACTAGTGGTTTTGTTAACCATCAACAGTTGATGTTTTTCTTGATTTCTACCTTCGTCGATTTCAGCATCACGAAGAGCTTGGGAATTACTTTCGTCATCCCTTGCATATTATAGTTCATCACGAAGTTCTACTAACTTGGTGATGGTGACTAGAGAATTTTGTCAATCACTATTTTATCTAGAAGATTAACTCCCACTTGATTCAAGCGATTGTAGTACCCAGACAATCTGAGCACATGCTCACTGCTTGAGCGATTCTCCTCCATCTTTTAGCTATAGAACTTGATGGAGACTTCATATCTCTCAACTCGGGTATTTGCTTGAAATATTAACTTCAACTCCTGGAACATCTCATATGGTCCATGACGTTCAAAATGTCTTTGAAGTCCCGATTCTAAGCCATTAAGCATGGTGCACTAAACTATCAAGTAGTCATCATATTGAGCTAGCCAAACGTTCATAACGTTTGCATCTGCTCCTGCAATAGGTCTGTCACCTAGCCGTTCATCAAGGACATAATTCTTCTGTGCAGCAATGAGGATAAACCTCAGATCATGGATCCAATCCGCATCATATCTAATAACATCTTTCAACACAATTTTCTCTAGGAACATATCAAAATAAACACAGGGAAGCAATAACACGAGCTATTGATCTACAACATAATTTGCAAAATACTACCAGGACTAAGTTCATGATAAATTTAAGTTCAATTAATCATATTACTTCAGAACTCCCACTCAAATAGACATCCCTCTAATCCTCTAAGTGATCACGTGATCCAAATCAACTAAACCATGTCCGACCATCACGTGAGATGGAGCAGTTTCATTGGTGAACATCACTATGTTGATCATATCTACTATATGATTCACGCTTGACCTTTCGGTCTCCGTGTTCCGAGGCCATATCTATATATGCTTGGCTCGTCAAGTATAACCTGAGTATTCCGCGTGTGCAACTGTTTTGCACCCGTTGTATTTGAACGTAGAGCCTATCACACCCGATCATCACGTGGTGTCTCAGCATGAAGAACTTTCGCAACGGTGCATACTCAGGGAGAACACTTCTTGATAATTAGTGAGAGATCATCTTAAAATGCTACCGTCAAACTAAGCAAAATAAGATGTATAAAAGATAAACATCATATGCAATCAAAATATGTGACATGATATGGCCATCATCATCTTGCGCCTTTCATTTCCATCTCCAAAGTACTGTCATGATCTCTATCGTCACCGGCATGACACCATGATCTCCATCATCTTGATCTATATCAATGTGTCGTCACGTGGTCGTCTCGCCAACAATTGCTCTTGCAACTATTGCTATCGCATAGCGATAAAGTAAAGCAATTATTGGGCGCTTGCATCTTATGCAATTGAGAGACAACCATAAGGATTTTGCCAGTTGCCAATAACTTCAACAAAACATGATCATCTCATACAACAACTTATATCTCATCACGTCTTGACCATATCACATCACAACATGCCCTGCAAAAACAAGTTAGACGTCCTCTACTTTGTTGTTGCAAGTTTTACGGGGCTGCTACGGGCTTAGCAAGAACCGTTCTTACCTACTCATCAAAAACCACAACGATAGTTTGTCAAGTTGGTGCTGTTTTAACCTTCGCAAGGACCGGGCGTAGCCACACTCGGTTCAACTAAAGTTGGAGAAACTGACACCCGCCAGCCACCTGTGTGCAAAGCACGTCGGTAGAACTAGTCTCGCGTAAGCGTACGCGTAATATCGGTCCGGGCCGCTTCATCCAACAATACCGCCGAACCAAAGTATGACATGCTGGTAAGCAGTATGACTTATATCGCCCACAACTCACTTGTGTTCTACTCGTGCATATGACATCAACGCATAAAACCTAGGCTCGGATGCCACTGTTTGGGGAACGTAGTAATTTCAAAAAAATTCCTACGCACACGCAAGATCATGGTGATGCATAGCAACGAGAGGGGAGAGTGTGATCTACGTACCCTTATAGACCGACAGTAGAAGCGTTATGACAACGCGGTTGATGTAGTCGTACGTCTTCACGGCCCGACCGATCAAGCACCGAAACTACGGCACCTCCGAGTTCTAGCACACGTTCAGCTCGATGACGATCCCCGGACTCCGATCCAGCAAAGTGTCGGGGAAGAGTTCCATCAGCACGACGGCGTGGTGACGATCTTGATGTTTCTACCGTCGCAGGGCTTCGCCTAAGCACCGCTACAATATTATCAAGGAGTATGGTGGAAGGGGGCACCGCACACGGCTAAGAAAACGATCACGAGGATCAACTTGTGTGTCTAGGGGTGCCTCCTGCCCCCATATATAAAGGAGCAAGGGGAGGAGGCCGGCCGGCCCTTTTGGCGCGCCAAGGAGGAGTCCTCCTCCTAGTAGGAGTCCTACTACTAGGAGGGGGAAGGAAGTGGGGAGGGAGAAGGAAAGGGGGGCGCCGCCCCCCCCTCTCCTAGTCCAATTCGGACCAGGGGGGAGGAGGCGCGCGGCCCACCCTGGCTGCCCTTCTCTCTCTCCACTAAGGCCCATATGGCCCATTACTTCTCCAGGGGGTTTCCGGTAACCCTCCGGTACTCCGGTTTTCTCCGAAATCACCCAGAACACTTCCGGTGTCCGAATATAGCCGTCCAATATATCAATCTTTATGTCTCGACCATTTCGAGACTCCTCGTTATGTCCGTGATCACATCCGGGACTCCGAACTAACTTCGGTACATCAAAACTCATAAACTCATAATATAACTGTCATCGAAACCTTAAGCGTGCGGACCCTACGGGTTCGAGAACAATGTAGACATGACCGAGACATGTCTCTGGTCAATAACCAATAGCGGAACCTGGATGCTCATATTGGCTCCCACATATTCTACGAAGATCTTTATCGGTCAGACCGCATAACAACATACGTTGTTCCCTTTGTCATCGGTATGTTACTTGCCCGAGATTCGATCGTCGGTATCTCAATACCTAGTTCAATCTTGTTACCGGCAAGTCTCTTTACTCGTTTCGTAATACATCATCTCGAAACTAACTCATTAGTTGCAATGCTTGCAAGGCTTATGTGATGTGCATTACCGAGAGGGCCCAAAGATACCTCTCCGACAATCAGAGTGACAAATCCTAATCTCGAAATATGCCAACCCAACATTTACCTTTGGAGACACCTATAGAGCTCCTTTATAATCACCCAGTTACGTTGTGACGTTTGGTAGCACACAAAGTGTTCCTCCGGCAAACGGGAGTTGCATAATCTCATAGTCATAGGAACATGTATAAGTCATGAAGAAAGCAATAGCAACATACTAAACGATCGAGTGCTAAGCTAACGGAATGGGTCAAGTCAATCACATCATTCTCCTAATGATGTGATCCCGTTAATCAAATAACAACTCTTTGTCTATTGTTAGGAAACATAACCATCTTCGATTAATGAGCTAGTCAAGTAGAGGCATACTAGTGACACTATGTTTGTCTATGTATTCACACATGTATTATGTTTTCGGTTAATACAATTCTAGCATGAATAATAAACATTTATCATGAAATAAGGAAATAAATAATAACTTTATTATTACCTCTAGGGCATATTTCCTTCAGATGTTATATGCATGAGTAGAACACAAAGGAGTTGTGGGCGTGGGTATATACATATTGATTGCCGTCACTAGTTGATTCTTGATTTAGCGGTATTGTTGGATGAAGCGGCTCAGACCAACATTACGCGTACGCTTACGCGAGACTGGTCCTACCGACGTGTTTTGCAAACAGGTGGCTGGTGGGTGTCAGTTTCTCCAACTTTAGTTGAATCGGATTCAATGAACAGGGTTCTTTCTGAAGATCAAAAAGCAATCACTATACCGTGTTGTGGTTTTTGATGCGTAGGTAAGAACGGTTCTTGCTTAGCCCGTAGCAGCCACGTAAAACTTGCAACAAAAAAGTAGAGGACGTCTAACTTGTATTTGCAGGGCATGTTGTGATGTGATATGTGTTGGTGTAGCGACCAGACCTCAAACAATCTGATCTCTGTGCTCCGGTGTCATCCCTGGATCAGTAATGCTGACACCACACAGTACTCGGAGGATTTATAGCAAAGTAGCAATCACACACTTATTACATCGAGTGTCTCAAAAGAGAACTTATTACAATAAATATGGCTTAAGGCCATCTAGTAACGATAACAGCGGAAGGCTTGGAAGATAAGTGAGTCCATCAACTCCAACGGCATCACTGAGTATAGAACCACGACCTAAAACTCCTTAATCATCGTCTGAAAAGTCTGCAACATTAACGTTGCAGCCCAAACACGGGTCAGCACATGGAATATGCTGGCAAGGTAACACATAGAGAGTAATGGAATGCAACAGCTATACTATATGCATATTTGGCTGGTGGAAAGCTCTATGGTTACTGTTTTTGCGTAAAGCCAATTTTTCCCTACTTCAAAGGAATAAATTTAATTACTATCATGGTGGTTGTGAAACATTGAGAATGGTTGACAGCATTCTCAATCCCAATTAAGTAACATCCTTAAAACCCAACAATATTAATTTTAGAGTAACATGTTGAGATTCACATGAAAATCCAGGTACCAGATACTCAAGATTTGTCCATAACCGGGGACTCGGCTAACCATGATTAGTTTATTACACTCTGCAGAGGTTTGCGCACTTTTCCCCACAAGACTCGATCGCCTCCGTTTGGTTTCTCGCACTACAGGGTGTTTGAGAAGACGGATGACCGAGACATAGTCTTTCAGAAGCGCTAGCACCTTACGATCGGGTAGACCGTACCACCTACATCCCCTACATCTGCTAGTCTACCACTGTAAGAGTTCGCACAACTTAGTCAACTATGCCAGAGCCCATAATGGCTTGTGGCTGCGCACGGAAGTTTCTAGTATGAATAATCTCATGATCCCTTTGAGCCTGGGTGGCGGTCCAAAAAAAACAAGCAAGTCCTGGTAACCCCAGGTGCCTCAATCCACCCAGATGTGTGTTTAAGTTGCCACCTTAGATAAACCATTAATTATCAATCTCACATCTGTCATGGATTTCGCTCACCCAATCCACGTCTACTAGCATAGCATGGCATAATAAGCAAACGTAGAGGTAACTCCCAAAGGTTTGATAATAAACAGGTAATAGGTACTACCTCATCTACTTCCCATCCCACAATTTATTTAGATCCTAATCATGCAATGTGTGAGGATTGATCTAATGCAATAAAACTGGGTTGTAGAAAAGGTATGATCAAAGTGTTACTTGCCTTGCTGATGATCCGCGAAACCTAGAGATTCAACGTAACAGGCGGCGCACTCCGGGTATTCTATCGCAGACAAACAAACAAGCATACAATAAGTACTCATCTAATGCACAGGTAAAACTCAAATAGAAGATCTAACCAGAAAGTTCAACTTAAGAACCCTGGTTGGCAAAAGAATCAAATCGAACGAAGCAAAAGAAATCAAACAGCGAAAGAAAACAACTTCGTTCTAGTAATCTGGATCTAGGGCAAATTTTACAGTAGCAAAAACTTGTTTAAGTTGATTATTCGGAAAAAGGGTTTCGAGACGAAACTCCAGGCGCTTGAATCGCCTGATTCCGATAAACGAGCGAAAAGTTATACTAAAACGAAAATCGGATCAGAAATCGCGATCAGAAAATAACCGCGGAAAATCCGACGAAAAAGAAAAACGACGAACAAATTTTTTTTTTAAAAAAAACTGCACGGAAAACGAGGCGGCGGCGAACCTCGAAAGGCGCGCGCTCCGGCGACGGCGGCGGCGGGCGGCGGCGGCGGCTTAGCTAGGGTTAGGGTTAGCTGGCTTCGGGCCTCTCTCTCTCTCGGGCCGGCTCGGGCGCTATATAAAGGCCCCGGGCGGAGGTTTCCTGGCCGGTTACGGCCCGGAGTCGGTTCCGTTTTTTTTAAAATTCCGCTCGGAAGAAAAATAAAAAGAAATACTAAACTGACTCCCAAAATCACGAAATAAATTTTTCCGGGTTTCTAAAATCAAGCCCGATAAAGTGAACATTTATCTGGGCCCAAACTACAACTTTGAAAAACGCGCATTTTTCCAAAATTCAAATAAAATACCGAAAAACTCCGAAATAAAACTTATTTGATTTTTTTATTAAATCATCAATATTTCTATATTTTGGGAAAGTCATTTTATTCCCTCTCTCATATTTTTGTAATAGAAATAATTGATGATAAAATAAATAAAATCAAATGATCCTGTTTACATAATTTGAGAAAACTCAAATATGCAAATAACGAAATCCCCAACTCTCTCCATGGGTCCTTGAGTTGCTTAGGATTTTCTAGGATCAAAACCAAAAGCAAAATAAAATATGATATGCATGATGATCTAATGTATAACATTCCAAATTGAAAATTTGGGATGTTACAAACCTACCCCCCTTAAGATGAATCTCGCCCTCGAGATTCGGGTTGGCTAGAAAATAGGTGAGGGTGGTCTTTGAGCAAATCTTCCTCTCGCTCCCAGGTGGCTTCATCCTCCGTGTGGTGGCTCCACTGAACTTTACAAAACTTGATAACCTTGTTGCGAGTAACTCGGCTGGCAAACTCGAGGATCTTGACTGGTTTCTCCTCATAGGTCAAATTGTTATCCAACTGAATTGCTTCTAATGGTACTATGTCTCTCAAAGGTATGTCAGCCATCTCCGCGTGACACTTCTTCAACTGAGAAACGTGAAACACATCATGAACTCCTGTCATTCCTTCTGGCAATTCCAACTTGTAGGCCACTTCTCACATACGCTCCAAAACTCGATATGGTCCTACAAATCATGGCGCTAACTTCCCCTTAACTCCAAAACGCTTAATCCCTCAAAGTGGGGATACTCGAAGATAAGCTCTATCTCCGACTTCGTAAACTGTCTCCTTGCATTTAGAATCTGCGTAGCTCTTCTGTCTGGACTGGGCTACCTTGAGCCTATCGCGAATCAACTTCACCTTATGTTCAGACTCCTTAATCAGATCTGGTCCAAACAACTGGCGGTCTCCAACTTAGTCCCATGACAACGGTGTCCTGCACCTCCTTCCGTACAAAGCTTCGAAAGGGGCCATCTTCAAACTGGTCTGATAGCTATTATTGTAAGAAAACTCTGCATATGGCAAATTATCGTCCCAACTAGTGCACAAGCTCTCAGCATATCTTCCAAAATCTGATTGACTCTCTCAGTCTGTCCATCTGTCTGCGGGTGAAAAGCTGTACTAAATTCTAGCCTAGTACCCAAAGTCTCATGCAACTGCTTCCAGAACTTTGAGGTAAACTAGGTTCCTCTATCTGATACGATACTCCTCGGAACTCCATGCAAACACACGATCCTAGTCATGTATATCTTTGCCAACTTAGCACTGGTGTAAGTGGTCTTTACTGGGATGAAATGAGCTACCTTCGTCAATCGATCAACTACGACACAAATCGAGTCATAGCCTGAACGAGTCCTTGGTAATCCCGTGATAAAAATCCATGCGTAGCTTATCCCACTTCCATTCGGGTATCAGCAAAGGCTGCAACAATCCTGCTGGCTTCTGATGCTCTGCCTTTACTCTCTGACATACGTCACAAACCGCTACATACTCCGCAATATCCTTCTTCATTCCGGTCCACCAGAAAATATCCTTCAAATCCAAATACATCTTGGTATTTCCTGGGTGAATCGAATACGGTGAGTCATGTGCCTCTTGCAGAATCAACTTTCTGATCTCCGGGTCATTGGGCACGTAAACACGGTCTTCAAACCATAGGGTGTCGTGCTCATCCTCACGAAATCCTTTAGCTTTTCCTTTGCTCATTTTCTCCTTTATGGAAGCAATCTCCTTGTCAGTTTTCTGAGCTTCCCTGATTCTATCCATCAAAGTTGACTGAATCTCTAGTGCTGCTACATAGCCTCTCGGAACTATTTCCAAACATAGTTCACGAAAATTTTCTGCTAACTCCTTGGGTATTTCTCCCGTCATTAACGTATTGACATGGCTCTTGCGGCTTAATGCGTCAGCTACTACATTAGCCTTCCCGGGATGATAATGCAATTTCATATCATAATCTTTGATAAGCTCCAACCATCTCCTTTGTCTGAGATTCAACTCCTTCTGTGTGAAAATGTACTTCAAACTCTTATGATCCGTGTACACCTCACAATGATTTCCAATGAGGAAATGTCTCCATGTCTTCAATGCATGCACTATGGCTGCTAACTCCAAATCATGCGTAGCATAATTCAATTCGTGGGGCTTCAGTTGTCGTGAAGCATACGAAACAACTCTTCCTTCCTGCATAAGCACTGCTCCAAGTCCTCGACGTGAAGCGTCGCAATACACCTCATAATCCTTGGTTTGATCTGGCAAAATCAACACTGGTGAGGTAACCAAACGTTTCTTCAACTCCTGGAAACTAGCCTCACACTCATCATTCCATTTGAACTTAGCATCCTTCTTCAGCAACTCCGTCATTGGCTTTGCAATCTTTAAGAAATTCTCAATAAATCTACGGTAGTATCCTGCGAGTCCAAGAAAACTCCGGATCTCTCCAACTGTTGTTGGTGCTTCCCACTTGGTCACGGTTTCAACTTTAGCGGGATCTACTGCTATACCTTCTCCAGATATAACGTGTCCGAGGAATCCTACCTCCTTCAACCAAAACTCACATTTGCTGAACTTGGCATATAATTGATGTTCTCTGAGCTTCCCAAGTACCAAACGCAAATGCTCCTTATGCTTCTCTTCATTCTTCGAATATACCAGGATATCATCAATGAACACTACGACAAACTTATCCAAAAACTCCATAAACACTTTGTTCATCATGTTCATAAAATAGGCAGGCGCGTTAGTCAGTCCAAATGACATAACGGTATACTCATACAGCCCATACCTGGTGGTAAAAGCTGTCTTAGGAATATCCTGTTCTCGAATCTTCAACTGGTGGTATCCTGATCGCAAATCGATCTTGGAAAACACTTTAGCTCCTTGCAACCGATCAAACAGATCGTTGATCATTGGTAGTGGGTACTTGTTCTTGATTGTTACTTCGTTCAATCCTCGATAGTCAACAACCATTCTTAAAGATCCATCCTTCTTCTCCACTAGAAGTACTGGTGATCCCCAAGGCGAAGAACTTGGGCGAATATATCCCTTATCTAGTAACTCCTTAATCTGCTTCTTAATTTCCACCAAATCCTTTGCTGGCATCCTATATGGTCTCTTTGATATTGGCCCAGTGCCTGGCAAAAGCTCAATCAAAAACTCAATGTCTCTATCCGGTGGCATGCCTGGAAACTCTTCAGGAAATACATCAGGAAAATCCTTTACCATTGGTACTTCCTCCTGCACTACTCCTGATAAGGAATTTACTCGTGTCCTGTTTGGCGCATGCCGGGATACATACTTGATCCTTCTCCCTTCTAGTGTGGTAAGCAAAATTGACTTACTAGCATACTCAATATTCCCTTCATACTTTGATAACCAATCCATGCCTAATATCACATCCAATCCTTGAGATTCCAATACTATTAGGTCTGAGGGAAAAACATAGTTACCAATCCTTAATGGTAACCGATCACACCATAGACTAGCCATATACTCTGCTCCTGGCGAGGTTACTAACATGGGTGACCTAAGGGCTTGGGTTGGTAGGTTATACTTATCCACAAATCCCCTTGATATGTATGAATGCGATGCTCCAGTATCAAAAAGAACGAGTGCAGTAAATGACTTAACCAAAAACTTACCTATTACTGCATCGGGCTGAGCTTCAACCTCCTCCACGCTAACGTGGCTCACCTGTCCCCTGTTGAAAGGGTTCGGCTTCTTCCCAGAACTTCCATTGCCATTTTGGCCTTCAAGACATTCATTTGCATAATGTCCTGGCTTCGAACACTTATAACAAGTGACATGGCTCAAATCCTTCTTGGCTGGGGTGGATGGGGTGTTGCGGTTCTGTCCATTGCTTCCTCCATTCCCATTACCATTCTTGGTGCCATTGTGACTGTGCGAGCTACCTACTCCATGGGTATGCTGAAAATGTCCTCCCGATCTAGGGGTAAAACGAGGCTTCTGCTGAGCTCCTGAATTATACTTTCCTTGTCCATACTTCCTCTTGCGGTTCTCAATTTGCTGCTGCTTCCCTTCAATCATAAGAGCACGATCTACCAACTCCTTGTAGTTGTTGAAGGTGGCTACCATCAACTGCATACTCAACTCATCATTCAGTCCTTCCAGGAATTTCTCCTGCTTAGCTGCATCTGTAGCAACGTCATCTGGGGCATAACGTGCTAGCTTACTAAACTCCTCCACATACTGGCCAACTGTCCATCCTCCTTGGCGCAAGTTACGAAACTCACGCTTCTTCATGGCCATTGCTCCTGCTGAAACATGGGCGGTACGAAAAGCCTGCTGAAACTGGTCCCATGTGACAGTGTCGATTGGGAAGATGGCTTTGAAATTCTCCCACCAAGATGTTGCGGGTCCTTCTAACTGATGTGCGGCAAACATAACCTTCTCCACATCTGTGCATCCTGCTGTGGTCAACTCCCTAGCTATCTTGCGGAGCCAATCATCTGCTACAATCGGCTCGGTGCTACTGGAAAACACCAGCGGATTCAGCCTAAGAAAACGGGCTAAGTGGTCAACAGGTGGTGGTGGTGGTGGGTTGTTGTTGTTGTTCCCCTGATTCTGATTCTGAACTAGCAACTGCATCAAGGTGTTCTGCTGCTGGATCAACTGGGTGAGCTCCGGCGGAAAGGCAAATCCGGGGTCACGTCTCGGAGGCATCTGAGGGTTTTGAAAAGATGAGATATAAGAATAGAGGGGGTCTAAAGGGAAAACACTACCCATATGCACATGAGGCAAAAGCACACAATTCACTTCAATCAATCAAACAAAGACATACAATCGATCTAGCTATCGCAAAAGTGCTCGGACTACTATATTTACATGGTGGACTACTACTAATGATGAGGTGGTCTACTAGAAATATTCTACGGTTGTAGACTCCATGATATCTGCTCCAGCTTCATCAACATAGTCATCATCGCTACTATCTTGTTCCGAGTCGGTGCCGTCGATGATGATGTAGTCCTCTTGGCTAATCTCCTTGGGTTCCTTGTCTTCATCTACTGGTGTCGGGCCTCCCATAAATATTCCAATCTTCTTAATCAGATCGTCATTCTTCTCTACCAATACTTCAATTTCTTCTTCATAACCTTCGCGTGTAGCCTTGAGTTCTTCCTCTAGTTCCTTGATTCTAGTCTTAGCCTTCTTTAGATCTATCATGTCGGTGCACATCTGATTCTCTTGTCGTCGAATGTGCTGGTTTAACTCCTGGATAAAGGCTGCAATTGATCTATCCTTCCTGGTGCTAATCATCTCCCAGTGTTCATCTCGGCGCCCACAAATCTGGTAGAGAGTATCCTTAAGATCCTTGCGGTAGACTTCTCCAATGCGTCCCATGGCGATGTGAGCTGCCATACTCTTTCCTAGACTCCAAGTTGGTGCATCAAAAGAAAACTCTATGGGCTCAGTGACTGGCATGAATGTCCTTCCTGGAACTTGAACTTGTATCATCCAGCGCTCTTCTTCAGGTAAAGTGGCGTTGTAGGTTCCCGTGAAGCTTGGTACTCCTATGTTCAGGTATCTAGTGACTTCCTTCAAGTGACGTCCAAAGGGTGTATCTTCATCTGGTTGTGTGAACTTTGTTCCTTGCATCCGCCATCCTAAAGAGTAGAAAAGATGAGAAGTCAGAAGAGAAGAGAGTGATCTAGGTCTTTTGCTTAGTGGTCGTGTCCTACAGTCAGCGTGTGCTCTGATACCATCTCCGTAGCGACCAGACCTCAAACAGTCTGATCTCTGTGCTCCGGTGTCATCCCTGGATCAGTAATGCTGACACCACACAGTACTTGGAGGATTTATAGCAGAGTAGCAATCACACACTTATTACATCGAGTGTCTCAAAAGAGAACTTATTACAATAAATATGGCTTAAGGCCATCTAGTAACGATAACAGCGGAAGGCTTGGAAGATAAGTGAGTCCATCAACTCCAACGGCATCACTGAGTATAGAATCACGACCTAAAACTCCTTAATCGTCGTCTGAAAAGTCTGCAACATTAACGTTGCAGCCCGAAAACGGGTCAGCACATGGAATATGCTGGCAAGGTAACACATAGAGAGTAATGGAATGCAACAGCTATACTATATGCATATTTGGCTGGTGGAAAGCTCTATGGTTACTGTTTTTGCGTAAAGCCAAATTTTCCCTACTTCAAAGGAATAAATTTAATTACTATCATGGTGGTTGTGAAACATTGAGAATGGTTGACAGCATTCTCAATCCCAATTAAGTAACATCATTAAAACCCAACAATATTAATTTTAGAGTAACATGTTGAGATTCACATGAAAATCCAGGTACCAGATACTCAAGATTTGTCCATAACCGGGGACTCGGCTAACCATGATTAGTTTATTACACTCTGCAGAGGTTTGCGCACTTTTCCCCACAAGACTCGATCGCCTCCGTTTGGTTTCTCGCACTACAGGGTGTTTGAGAAGACGGATGACCGAGACATAGTCTTTCAGAAGCGCTAGCACCTTACGATCGGGTAGACCGTACCACCTACATCCCCTACATCTGCTAGTCTACCACTGTAAGAGTTCGCACAACTTAGTCAACTATGCCAGAGCCCATAATGGCTTGTGGCTGCGCACGGAAGTTTCTAGTATGAATAATCTCATGATCCCTTTGAGCCTGGGTGGCGGTCCAAAAAAAACAAGCAAGTCCTGGTAACCCCAGGTGCCTCAATCCACCCAGATGTGTGTTTAAGTTGCCACCTTAGATAAACCATTAATTATCAATCTCACATCTGTCATGGATTTCGCTCACCCAATCCACGTCTACTAGCATAGCATGGCATAATAAGCAAACGTAGAGGTAACTCCCAAAGGTTTGATAATAAACAGGTAATAGGTACTACCTCATCTACTTCCCATCCCACAATTTATTTAGATCCTAATCATGCAATGTGTGAGGATTGATCTAATGCAATAAAACTGGGTTGTAGAAAAGGTATGATCAAAGTGTTACTTGCCTTGGTGATGATCCGCGAAACCTAGAGATTCAACGTAACAGGCGGCACACTCCGGGTATTCTATCGCAGACAAACAAACAAGCATACAATAAGTACTCATCTAATGCACAGGTAAAACTCAAATAGAAGATCTAACCAGAAAGTTCAACTTAAGAACCCTGGTTGGCAAAAGAATCAAATCGAACGAAGCAAAAGAAATCAAACGACGAAAGAAAACAACTTCGTTCTAGTAATATGGATCTAGGGCAAATTTTACAGTAGCAAAAACTTGTTTAAGTTGATTATTCGGAAAGAGGGTTTCCAGACGAAACTCCAGGCGCTTGAATCGCCTGATTCCGATAAACGAGCGAAAAGTTATACTAAAACGAAAATCGGATCAGAAATCGCGATCAGAAAAGGAGAAGGAAGGAAGGGGCCCTCCTTCCCTATTCCAATTCGGACCAGCCCATGCGGAGGGGTGCGGCCACCCTTTGAGGCATTTCTCTCCTTTCCCGTATGGCCCATTAAGGCCCAATACGAATTCCCGTAACTCCCCGGTACTCCCGAAAATACCCGAACCACTCGGAACCTTTCCGATGTCTGAATATAGTCGTCCAATATATCGATCTTTACGTCTCAACCATTTCGAGACTCCTTGTCATGTCCCCGATCTCATCCGGGACTCCGAACTCCTTCGGTACATCAAAAAACATAAACTCATAATATAACTGTCATCTAACTTTAAGCGTGCGGACCCTACGGGTTTGAGAACTATGTAGACATGACCGAGACATGTCTCCGATCAATAACCAATAGCGGAACCTGGATGCTCATATTGGCTCCTACATATTCTACGAAGATCTTTATTGGTCAAACCGCATAACAACATATGTTGTTCCCTTTGTCATCGGTATGTTACTTGCCCGAGATTCGATCGTCGGTATCTCAATACCTAGTTCAATCTCGTTACCGGAAAGTCTCTTTACTCATTCCGTAACACATCATCCCGCAACTAACTCATTAGTTGCAATGCTTGCAAATCCTAATCTCGAAATACGCCAACCTAACAAGTACCTTCGGAGACACCTGTAGAGCACCTTTATAATCACCCAGTTACGTTGTGACGTTTGGTAGCACACAAAGTGTTCCTCCGGTAAACGTGAGTTGCATGATCTCATAGTCATAGGAACATGTATAAGTCATGAAGAAAGCAATAGCAACAAACTAAATGATCAAGTGCTAAGCTAACGGAATGGGTCAAGTCAATCACATCATTATCCTAATGATGTGAACCCGTTAATCAAATGAAAACTCATGTCTATGGTTAGGAAGCATAACCATCTTTGATCAACGAACTAGTCAAGTAGAGGCATACTAGTGACACTCTGTTTGTCTATGTATTCACACATGTATTATGTTTCTGGTTAATACAATTCTAGCATGAATAATAAACATTTATCATGATATAAGGAAATAAATAATAACTTTATTATTGCCTCTAGGGCATATTTCCTTCAATATGGTCAAGACATGATGCTAAATTTTATTGTATGAGATGATCATGTTTTGTAACAGAGCTATCGGCAACTGGCAGGAGCCATATGGTTGTCGCTTTATTATATGAAATGCAATCGCCATGTAATTGCTTTACTTTATCACTAAGCGGTAGCGATAGTCGTAGAAGCAATAGTTGGCGAGATGACAATGATGCTTCGATGAAGATCAAGGTGTCAAGCCGGTGACGATGGTGATCATGACGGTGCTTTGGAGATGGAGATCAAAGGCACAAGATGATGATGGCCATATCATATCACTTATATAGATTGCATGTGATGTTTATCCTTTATGCATCTTATTTTGCTTAGTTCAGCGGTAGCATTATAAGATGACCTCTCACTAAATTTCAAGGTATAAGTGTTCTCCCTGAGTATGCACCATTGCTACAGTTCGTCGTGCCGAGACACCACGTGATGATCGGGTGTGATAAGCTCTACATTCACATACAATGGGTGCAAGCCAGTTTTGCACACACAGAATACTCGGGTTAAACTTGACGAGCCTAGCATATGCAGATATGACCTCGGAACACTGAGACCGAAAGGTCGAGCGTGAATCATATAGTAGATATGATCAACATAGTGATGTTCATCATTGAAAACTACTCCATCTCACGTGATGATCGAACATGGTTTAGTTGATATGGATCACGTGATCACTTAGATGATTAGAGGGATGTCTATCTAAGTGGGAGTTCTTAAGTAATTTGATTAAATTGAACTTTAATTTATCATGAACTTAGTACCTGATAGTATTTTGCATGTCTATGTTGTTGTAGATAGATGGCCCGTGATGTTGTTCCGTTGAATTTTAATGCTTTCCTAGAGAAAGCTAAGTTGAAAGATGATTGTAGCAACTACACGGTCTGGGTCCGTAACTTGAGGATTATCCTCATTGTGCACAGAAGAATTACATCCTCGAAGCACCGCTAGGTGACAAACCCGTTGCAGGAGCAACGACAGATGTTATGAACACCTGGCAAAGCAAAGCTGATGACTACTCGATAGTTCAGTGTGCCATGCTTTACGGCTTTGAACCGGGACTTCAACGACGTTTTGAATGTCATGGAGCATGTGAGATGTTTCAGGAGTTGAAGTTAATATTTCAAGCAAATGCTCGGATTGAGAGATATGAAGTCTCCAATAAGTTCTACAGCTGCAAAATGGAGGAGAATAGTTCTGTCAGTGAACATATACTCAGAATGTCCGGGTACCACAACCACTTGACTCAACTGGGAGCTAATCTTCGTGATGATAGTGTCATTGAAAGAGTTCTTCAATCACTACCACCAAGCTACAAGAGCTTTGTGATGAACTATAATATGCAAGGGATGGAAGAAAAGAGTCTTGATGACCCACAAGTGTAGGGGCTCTATCGTAGCCTTTTCGATAAGTAAGAGTGTCGAACCCAATGAGGAGCAGAAGGAAATGATAAGCAATTTTCAGTAAGGTATTCTCTGCAAGCACTGAAATTATCGGTAACAGATAGTTTTGTGATAAGGTAATTTGTAACGAGTAGCAAGTAATAGAAGTAAATAAGGTGCAGCAAGATGGCCCAATCCTTTTTGTAGCAAAGGACAAGCCTGGACAAACTCTTATATGAAGTAAAGCGCTCCCGAGGACACATGGGAATTATCATCAAGCTAGTTTTCATCACGTTCATATGATTCGCGTTCGGTACTTTGATAATTTTATATGTGGGTGGACCGGTGCTTGGGTACTGTCCTTACTTGGACAAGCATCCCACTTATGATTAACCCCTATTGCAAGCATCCGCAACTACAACAGAAGTATTAAGGTAAACCTAACCATAGCATGAAACATATGGATCCAAATCAGCCCCTTGCGAAGCAACGCATAAACTAGGGTTTAAGCTTCTGTCACTCTAGCAACCCATCATCTACTTATTACTTCCCAATGCCTCCCTCTAGGCCCAAACAATGGTGAAGTGTCATGTAGTCGACGTTCACATGACACCACTAGAGGGATGACAACATACATCTCATCAAAATATCGAACGAATACCAAATTCACATGACTACTAATAGCGAGACTTCTCCCATGTCCTCAGGAACAAATGTAACTACTCACAAAGCATATTCATGTTCATAATCATAGGGGTATTAATATGCATAATGGATCTGAACATATGATCTTCCACCAAGTAAACCCACTAGCATCAACTACAAGGAGTAATCAACACTACTAGCAACCCACAGGTACCAATCTGAGGTTTGGATACAAAGATTGGATACAAGAGATGAACTAGGGTTTGAGATGAGATGGTGCTGGTGAAGATGTTGATGGAGATTGACCCCCTCCCGATGAGAGGATCGTTGGTGATGACGATGGTGATGATTTCCCCCTCTCGGAGGGAAGTTTTCCCGGCAAAACAGCTCTGCCGCAGCCCTAGATTGGTTCCACCAAGGTTCCGCCTCGTGGCGGCGGAGGTTCATCCCATGAGCTTGCTTCTGGTTTTTCCTCGGACGAAAGACCACATATAGCCAAAGATGGGCATCGGAGGGCCACCAGGGGGCCCACGAGGCAGGGGGCGCGCCTAGGGGAGTAGGGCGCGCCCCCACCCTCGTGGCTGGTGGGTGGCCCCCCTCTGGTACTTCTTGCGCCCAATATTTTTTATATATTCTAAAAAGTGCTCCCGTGAAGTTTTTGGACTTTTGGAGATGTGCAGAATAGGTCTCTAATATTTGCTCCTTTTCCAGCCCAGAATTCCAGCTGCAGGCATTCCCCCTCTTCATGTAAACCTTGTAAAATAAGAGAGAATAGGCATAAGTATTGTGGCATAATGTGTAATAACAGCCCATTATGCAATAAATATCAATATAAAAGCATGATGCAAAATGGACGTATCAACTCCCCCAAGCTTAGACCTCGCTTGTCCTCAAGCTAAAGCCGAAATTGAAAAATATGTCCACATGTTTAGAGATAGAGGTGTCGATAAAAATAAGATAAGGACATGAGGGCATCATGATCATTCTTAGAACAGCAACATATATATATATTGTCATATGATCAATTATGCTAAAGTAACAATTCAATCATAATTTCAAGTATGAATCATAAACTTCATTGAAAAATAACAAACTATAATCTCAGTCATTGAGGCAATTGCAATTTATCATAACATAGGAAAGATTCAATATAAGAGCTTTTCAGCAAGTCCACATACTCAACTATCATTTAGTCTTTCACAATTGCTAACACTCACGCAATATTTATGGGTATGGATTTTAATCGGACACAGAGAAAGATAGGGGCTTATAGTTTTGCCTCCCAACGTTTTACCTCAAGGGTAATGTCAACAATAATAGCTCATGCAGACTCACATCCAATTAGCTATATGTATTTGGATCTTTCCAACACATTGTGCTTGCCAAAGGATAGAATGTAAAAAGGAAAGGTGAAGATCACCATGACACTTATGTAAGGTAGAAGATAAAAGTAAAAGATAGGCCCTTCGCAAAGGGAAGCAGAGGTTGTCATGCGCTTTTATGGTTGGATGCACAAAATCTTAATGCAAAAGAACGTCACTTTATATTGCCACTTGTGATATGGACCTTTATTATGCCGTCCGTCGCTTTTATTCTTCCATATCACAAGATCGTATAAAGCTTATTTTCTCCACATTAATAAGTCATACATATTTAGAAGGCAATTTTATTGCATGCACCGATGACAACTTACTTGAAGGATCTTACTCAATCCATAGGTAGGTATGGTGGACTCTCATGGCAAAACTGTGTTTAAGGATATTTGGAAGCACAAGTAGTATTTCTACTTGGTGCAAAGAAATTGGCTAGCATGAGAGGGAAAGGCAAGCTCAACATGTTGGATGATCCATGACAATATAATTTATCTCAGATGTAAGAAAACATAACCCATTACATTGTCTTCCTTGTCCAACGTCAACTCTTTAGCATACCATACTTTAATGAGTGCTTGCAATCATAAAAGATGTCCAAGATAGTATATTTATATGTGAAGACCTCTCTTTCTTTATTACTTCCTATTAATTGCAATGATGACCAAAACTATGTTTGTCAACTCTCAACAACTTTTATTCATCATACTATTTATATGTGAGCTCATCACTCTCCATAAGATCCATATGATCTCTTTATTTATTTTTATTTCTTCTCTTTTATTTTATTCCCTCAAGATCATAGCAAGGTAATCAAGCCCTTGACTCAACACTAATCTTTATTATATATAGCTCACGGACTCGATTACATAGAAGGATCATAAAGCAAAACTCACAACTAGATCATACTAAAACATTATTCTACTAGATCAAGATATTACCAAAAGGATCGAACTAAGAAAAACAGTAAAGATAAAAGGTGTGATGGTGATACGATACTGGGTCACTCCCCCAAGCTTGGCAGTTGCCAAGGGGAGTGCCCATACCCATGTGATTATGTCTCCTTCCTCTGAGGTGGTGATGAAGGAGTTGTTGATGATGTAGGCTTGCCGTCCATCTTCCAAGGCATAGGCTCACCATCATAGAAGGATGATCGAGTCTCCGAAATCCTCAAATCTGCAGCCAAACTCATCCTCTTGAATCTATATTCATACTCACAGTTTTGGTTTTGCAGGTCATAGATCTGGGCTTGGAGGCGCTCGATTTTCTCCTGAAGCTTGAAGATGGCCTCCCCGATGTCCTTGACGTCCAGCTTGTGGTTGTTGGTGAACTCCGTGATCATTATGTGATTGGAGTCGAGTCCACACTCCACCATCTCCTGACACTTGAAAACTTGTTGCTCCATTGCCTCGAGCCTTGTCTCCACGCTTCCGATCCTCCTTGGTCCCTCAACATCGCGGATGTGCAACAACCCCTCACGCATCTCAATGGTTTGAGGGTGTTGCAGCACCTCCGCAAGGTAGGGATTGATGACCTTCTCAAAGAACTTGTCCTTGGGGGCACTTGAAGACGACATGGCAACCTAGATCTGTCAGAAAACAGCTCGAAACAAAGACAAGAGATATTTGCGTGATACGGTGGTCAAAACCTTCGGGAGATTATATAATGAATTTTTATCGACCAAAAGAAGTATCATGCAAGAAAACAAAGTCCGGAGAGCACACGAGGTGCCCACGAGGCAGGGGGCACGCCCAGGGGGGTAGGGCGTGCCCTCCACCCTCGTGGAAGCCCCGTGTCCTTCCCGGTCTGCTTCTTATTTTCCTATTTTCTTAAATATTCCAAAACGGAGAAAAATTGCCATTAGAACTGTTTTGGAGTCGGTTTACTTACCGTACCACGTACCTATTCCTTTTCGGAGTCAGAAACGTTCCGGAAAGTGTCCCTTATGTATTCTCTAGGGTTACGGTTTCAATAATATTAGTTTCAACATTTATGGGATTACCTGAGATATAATGTTTGATTCTTTGACCGTTCACCACCCTCGGATTTGTGCCTTCGAAGTTGTTGATTTTTATGGCACCGGAACGATAGTCCTCCTCGATAACGTAAGGACCTTCCCATTTAGAGAGAAGTTTGCCTGCAAAAAATCTTAAACGAGAGTTGTATAGCAATACATAATCACCTACATTAAACTCACGTTTTTGTATCCTTTTATCATGCCATCTTTTAACTTTTTCTTTAAACAACTTGGCATTTTCGTAAGCCTGGGTTCTCCATTCATCAAGTGAGCTAATATCAAATAACCTCTTCTCACCGGCAAGTTTGAAATCATAATTGAGCTCTTTAATGGCCCAATATGCCTTATGTTCTAGTTTGAGAGGTAATTGACATGCTTTTCCATAAGCCATTTTATACGGAGACATACCCATAGGGTTTTTATATGCATTTCTATAGGCCCATAATGCATCATCAAGTTTCTTGGACCAATTCTTCCTAGAGCTATTAACAGTCTTTTGCAAAATTAATTTAAGCTCTCTATTGCTAAGTTCTACTTGACCACTAGACTGTGGATGATAAGGAGATGCAATTATATGATTAACATCATACTTATCAAGCATTTTACGAAAGGCACCATGAATAAAGTGTGAACCACCATCAGTCATTAAATATCTAGGGACTCCAAACCTTGGAAAAATAACTTCTTTAAGCATCTTAATAGAGGTGTTATGATCACCACTACTAGTTGGAATAGCTTCTACCCACTTAGTAACGTAATCAACGGCAACTAAAATATGTGTATACCCATTAGAGGAAGGAAAATGTCCCATATAATCAAAGCCCCAAACATCAAATGGTTCAATAACAAGTGAATAATTCATAGGCATTTTTCTTACCAAATTCCCCCTAGGCGCGCCCTCCACCCTCATGGGCCCCTCGTTGCTCCACCGACGTACTTCTTCCTCCTATATATATCCACGTACCCCCTAAACATCCAGGAGCACCACGAAAACTTAATTCCACCGCCGCAACCTTCTGTACCCGAGAGATCCCATCTCGGGGCCTTTTCCGGAGCTCCGTTGGAGGGGGCATTGATCACGGAGGGCCTCTACATCAAATCCATGGCCTCTCCGGTGATGTGTGAGTAGTTTACTTCAGACCTATGGGTCCATAGTTATTAGCTAGATGGCTTCTTCTCTCTCTTTGGATCTCAATACAAAGTTCTCCTCGATCTTCTTGGAGATCTATTCGACGTAATCTTCTTTTGCGGTGTGTTTGTCGAGATCCGATGAATTGTGGGTTTATGATCCCGTTTATCTATGAACAATATTTGATTCTCCTCTGAATTTTTTTTATGTATGATTGGTTTATCTTTCCAAGTCTCTTCGAATTATCAGTTTGGTTTGGCCTACTAGATTGATCTTTCTTGCAATAGGAGAAGTGCTTAGCTTTGGGTTCAATCTTGTTGTGCTCGATCACAGTGACAGAAAGGGAATCGACACGTATTATATTGTTGCCATCGAGGATAAAAAGATGGGGTTTATATCATATTGCATGAGTTTATCCCTCTACCTCATGTCATCTTCCTTAAAGCATTACTCTGTTCTTATGAACTTAATACTCTAGATGCATGCTGGATAGCGGTCAATGTGTGGAGTAATAGTAGTAGATGCAGAATCGTTTCGGTCTACTTGTCGCGGACGTGATGCCTATATACATGATCATACCTAGATATTCTCATAACTATGCTCAATTCTATCAACTGCTCGATAGTAATTCGTTTACCCGCCGTAATACTTATGCTCTTGAGAGAAGCCACTAGTGAAATCTATGGCCTCCGGGTCTATCTTCCATCATATTAATCTTCCAACACTTAGTTATTTCCTTTGCCGTTTATTTTACTTTGCATCTTTGTTTCTCTTTATCATAAAAATACCAAAAATATTATCTTATCATATCTATCAGATCTCACTCTCGTAAGTGACCGTGAAGGGCTTGACAACCCCTTTATCGCGTTGGTTGCGAGGCTCTTATTTGTTTGTGTAGGTGTGTGGGACTTGAGCGTGATCTCCTACTGGATTGATACCTTGGTTCTCAAAAACTGAGGGAAATACTTACGCTACTTTGGTGCATCACCTTTCCTCTTCAAGGGAAAACCAACGCAGTGCTCAAGAGGTAGCAACTAGCATCAACTACAAGGAGTAATCACCACTACTAGCAACCCACAGGTACCAATCTGAGGTTTGGATACAAAGATTGGATACAAGAGATGAACTAAGGTTTGAGATGAGATGGTGCTGGTGAAGATGTTGATGGAGATTGACCCCCTCCCGATGATAGGATCGTTCTTGATGACTATGGTGATGATTTCCCCCTCCCGAAGGGAAGTTTCCCCGGCAGAACAGCTCTGTCGGAGCCCTAAATTGGTTCCGCCAAGGTTCCGCCTCGTGGCGGTGGAGTTTTGTCCCGTGAGCTTGCTTCTGGTTTTTCCTCAGACGAAAGACCTCATATAGCCAAATATGGGCATCGGAGGGCCACCAGGGGCCACGAGGCAGGGGGTGCCCTGGGGGGTAGGGCACGCCCCCCACCCTCGTGGCTGGTGGGTGGCCCCCCTCTGGTACTTCTTGCACCCAATATTTTTTATATATTCTGAAAAGTGCTCCCGTTGAGTTTTAGGACTTTTGGAGATGTGCAAAATAGGTCTCTAATATTTGCTCCTTTTCTAGCCCAGAATTCCAGTTGCCGGCATTCCCCCTCTTCATGTAAACCTTGTAAAATAAGAGAAAATAGGCATAAGTTGTAACGCCCCGAGACCGATGTGCCAGGTGTCTTCCAGTTATTCGCTGTTGTTGCCTTGTCATTGCCTGTGTGTCATACATCTCATATCATGTCATCATGTGCATTTCATTTGCATACATGTTCGTCTCATGCACCCGAGCATTTTCCCCGTTGTCCGTTTTGCAATCCGGCGCTCCTATGTCCTCCGGCGTCTCCTTTTGCCTCTTTTCGTGTGCGGGTGTTAAAAGTTTTCGGATTGGACCGAGACTTGTCATGCGGCCTTGGTTTACTACCGGTAAACCGCCTGTCAAGTTTCGTACCAATTGGACTTCGTTTGATACTCCAACGGTTAACCGAGGAACCGAGAAGGCCTCGTGTGTGTTGCAGCCCAACACCCTTCCAAAGTGGACCAAAACCCACCTAAACCTCCTCCATCCTCTCGGTCGTTCGATCACGATCGCGTGGCCGAAAACCGCACCTCATTTGGACTCTCCTAGCTCCCTCTACCTATATATTTGCACCTCCCCGTCCATTTTCGCGGACAAACCCTAGATCCATCTTCCCCACACCGCCGGACATGTCTGCCCGGCGTCCGGACACATCCGCCCTCGCCCCGCGCCCAACCGGAGCCCGCCACTTGTCCCGCCGCCACCCTACCACCGCGCGGCCCGGGGAAGCCCATCGCGGGCCCGCCCGGGCCTGGATCTGCGCGCCACCGCCGCTGGGTATCGCCGCCGCCCGCGCGCCAGACGCCCTGTTTGCCGGCGTCCTGCCTCGCCGCCTCGGTCGCCGGACCACCGAGCCGCCCCGCTCCCTGCGAGCTCCCGCGGGAGTGCTCCGCCGCCCAGCGCCACTTCGCCCCGCCGCCCGAGCTGCTGCTCTCCGCCGCGCGTCGCCGCCCCTCTGGCCGGACCACCGCAGCCGCGCCTCGGAGCTTGCCGGAGCTACCAGATCCGGCGCGGCCAGACTCCTCCTCTCCGCTCCGTTCAGCCAGCCACGCCACATCCAGTCCACCGGAGAGCTTCCCACGGCCGGAGTCGCCCCATGCCGCTGCTTCCTCTGCCTTCCCCACGCCTCCGCGTCGCCGTTCGTCGAAGTCGCCGGAGCCGGAGCTCGCCGGTGCTCCTCTCTGGTCAGATCCGGAGAAGATGGACCAGATCCACCCATCCCTCCAACCAAACGCGCCCGCGCCCGTCCCGGATCTTGTCATCCCGCACCGCGCCATCCCGTTGACTTTTCGCGAGGGTATATTTCCCCAAGTCCCAGTAATTATTTGCATATTTCATCGCATCATAACTTTGTCACCGTTGCTCCGATTCGTGCGTGTAGCATATCAAAATGTTCGTCTCGAAGAGTACATCATTTCATCTCATTGCATCATTTTCATTTGAGCTCATATTGATGCCCGAAATGCTGTTGGAAGAGGGCTGTGTGAGGATTGTTTCAGATCTGTTTCAGCAAATGCACTTTTGTCATTTTTGCCATGATTAATGTGTGCATGCTATGATCCTGAGCTCTACATGTGTTTTGAAATATGTCATGTTATCTTTACAGGGGTGCATGCCATGTATTTTTGTGATCTTTGTGGTGACTAGAACAAGCATGCAAAGTAGCTTACTCAATGTTGCTGATTTCAGGGACTTGGAAATATTCTAAGTCTCTGCCCTGTCCTTATTTTTATGCCATATGTTCATGTTGATACCGAGTGATCCGTGCATATTTTGAGCATGATCAGTAAGGATGTTTTGTCGATATTGTGGTGCTCTATCCATCCATGTCTTCGTTTGCAATTATAGAGCACCCTAGCTTGAGTCAATCGAGCTCTACTTTTGCTATAAAATGTTCCTGGCAGATTGTTAACATGTTTAGCGATTTTGCCGAGCTTGTTGTTGTTGATCCGTGCATGCTATGTTGTTGTTCTTGCCATGTCTAGCTTCTATGCCATGTCTATTTGCTGGGTGTATTCTTAGTTTTTCATGCAATGCCTATTAGTGAGTGCATCAAGCTCGTAAACATGCCTACTTGATATCTGTTTTGCCATGCTCCAGTTTTTCACTAAGTCTGAATCGGTTTATGTTTTTGCTATGTTCACATGCTTGCAATTGTATTTTCTGATCCCTTTTGGCTCATGGTCACCAAGGGACTTTTGTTGTATGCTTTGAGTAGCTTCACGCCATGCCTTGCTTTTCCATGATATGTTCCTGTAGCATGCAATTATCATGCTCTAAACATTGCTTCCTGATGTTAAATTCCTGACATGCTGTCAATTTCACTAAGTCTGAAACTAGTAATCTTTTGCACTTTTGCCATGCTTGTTTGAAACTGTTAATGAGTGATTTAGCCGTAGCTCAGTGTTCATCTTTTGTCAAGCATCTGGAGTGGATCCCTGCCATGTATTTTGTTGTCTTGTTGGAGTGTTGTAGCATGTTGTTCTTGATGCATTAGAAGGCTACTTGTTGTTAATCGCAGACCGGTGTCATATTTGTTTTGCTTGCCATTTCCAAAGCGTGCATCCGATTTCGGTGATCTTTATATCGATTTCGACCAAAATCACCTCACATTTCCAGTGGCACTCTTGGATTTCCAAGTTGAGGCCAGGTTCAATCTTTCCTTTCCAAATCATGCATATGCATCACATATCGCATCCCGCACATCATACCATGTTTGCATCATGTTGTTTGAGCATTGCACGTGATTGATTGTGTCTATCTTTGCTTGTTGTCTTGCTTTGGGTAGAGCCGGGAGACGAGTTCATGTTCGAGGACCCGTTGAGTACGTTTTCGAGGATCAAGCTTTCTTCTTTCGGAGAACTTTGCAGGCAAGATGACCATACCCTCGAAATCACTTCTATCTTTGCTTGCTAATTTCTCGCTCTTTTGCTATGCCTATGCTGCGATACCTACCACTTGCTTATCATGCCTCCCATATTGTTAAGCCAAGCCTCTAACCCACCTTGTCCTACCAAACCGTTGTTTGGCTATGTTACCGCTTTGCTCAGCCCCTCTTATAGCGTTGTTAGTTGCAGGTGAAGTTTGGATTTTGTTCCTTGTTAGAACATGGATATTTTGTTGGGATATCACAATATCTCTTATTTAATTAATGCATCTATATACTTGGTAAAGGGTGGAAGGCTCGGCCTTATGCCTGGTGTTTTGTTCCACTCTTGCCGCCCTAGTTTCCGTCATATCGGTGTTATGTTCCCGGATTTTGCGTTCCTGACACAGTTGGGTTATAATGGAAACCCCTTGATAGTTCGCCTTGAATAAAACTCCTCCAGCAAGGCCCAACCTTGGTTTTACCATTCGCCACCTAGCCTCTTTTTCCCTTGGGTTAGGCCAGCCCAAGGGTCATCTTTATTTTAACCCCCCCGGGCAAGTGCTTGTCTAAGTGTTGGTCCAAACTAGAGCCCCTTGCAGCGCCACCTCGGGGAAACTCGAGGGATGGTTTTAGTTGTACGGATTGCTTATCCGGTGTGCCCTGAGAACTAGATATGTGCAGCTCCTATCGGAATGTCGGCGCATTGGGCGGTCTTGCTGGACTTGTTTTACCATTGTCGAGAATGTCTTGTAACCGGGATGCCGAGTCTGATCGGATTGTCTTGGGAGAAGAAATATCCTTCGTTGACCGTGAGAGCTTGTGATGGGCTAAGTTGGGACACCCTTGCATGGATTGAACTTTCGAAAGCCGTGCCCGCGGTTATGGGCAGATGGGAATTTGTTAATGTCCGGTTGTAGAAAACCTGAAACTTAACTTAATTAAAATGCATCAACCGCGTGTGTAACCGTGATGGTCTCTTCTCGGCGGAGTCCGGGAAGTGAACACGGTGTTGGAGTTATGTTTGACGTGGGTTGTTCTAGGATCACTTCTTGATCATAGTTCATCAATCGTGCTTTGCCTTCTCTTCTCGCTCTCTTTTGCGTATGTTAGCCACCGTATATGCTAGTCGCTTGCCGCAGCTCCACCTCATAACTCTTACCTACCTATAAGCTTAAATAGTCTTAATCACGAGGGTGTGAGATTGTTGAGTCCCCGTGACTCACAGATACTTCCAAAACCAGCTTGCACGTGCTGTTGAACCGTGCAGGTGACGCAACCAAGCTCAAGGAGGAGCTCGATGGAGTTCGTGTTCGTTATGTTGTTCCGTTTCCAGTTGATCAGTAGTGGAGCCCAGTTGGGACGATCGGGGATCTGTGTAGCTTTTGGGGTAGTCTTCTTTTATTTTGGTTCCGTAGTCGGACCGTGATTGTATCTGGTTGATGTAATGCTTTATTCATGTATTGTGTGAAGTGGCGATTGTAAGCCAACTATGTATCTCTTTCCCTTATGTATTACATGGGTTGTGTGAAGATTACCTCACTTGCGACATTGCTTTCAATGCAGTTATGCCTCTAAGTCGTGCTTCGACACGTGGGAGATATAGCCACATCGAGGGCGTTACATAAGTATTGTGACATAATGTGTAATAACAGCCCATAATGCAATAAATACTGATATAAAAACATGATGCAAAATGGACGTATCAATGGATAAGACGATTTCCGAGGTCTTCGCAATGCTAAAGGCTGCGAAGATAGAAATCAAGAAAGAGCATCAAGTGTTGATGGTCAACAAGACCACCAGTTTCAATAAAAAGGGTAAAGGGAAGAAGGAGAACTTTAAGAAGAACAGCAAGCAAGTTGTTGCTCAAGTGAAGAAGCCCAAGTCTGGACCTAAGACTGAGACTGGGTACTTCTATTGCAAAGGGACTGTTCACTGGAAGCAGAACTGCCCCAAGTATTTGGCGGAGAAGAAGGATGGCAAAGTGAAGGGTATATTTGATATACATGTTATTGATGTGTACCTTACTAATGCTCGTAGTAGCGCCTGGGTATTTGATACTGGTTCTATTGCTAATATTTGCAACTCGAAATAGGGGCTACAGATTAAGCGAAGATTGGCTAAGGACGAGGTGATGATGCATGTGGGAAATGGTTCCAAAGTCGATGTGATCGCCGTCGGCACGCTACCTCTACATCTACCTTCGGGATTAGTTTTAGACCTAAATGATTTTTATTTGGTGCCAGCGTTGAGCATGAACATTATATATGGATCTTTTTTGATGCGAGACGGTTATTCATTTAAATTAGAGAATAATGGTTGTTCTATTTATATGAATAATATCTTTTATGGTCATTCACCATTGATGAGTGGTCTGTTTTTACTAAATCTTGATAGTAGTGATACACATGTTCATAGTATTGAAGCCAAAAGATATATAAGTTTAATAATGATAGTGCAACTTATTTGTGGCACTGCCGTTTAGGTCATATTGGTGTAAATCGCATGAAGAAACTCCATGTTGATGGACTTTTGGAATCACTTGATTATGAATCACTTGATGCTTGCGAACCATGCCTCATGGGCAATATGACTAAAACTCCGTTCTCTGGAACAATGGAGCGAGCAACAGACTTGTTGGAAATAATACATACTGATGTATGCGGTCCGATGAGTGTTGATGCTCACGGCGGGTATCGTTATTTTCTTACCTTCATAGATGATTTGAGCAGATGTGGGTATATCTACTTGATGAAATATAAGTCTGAAACATTTGAAAAGTTCAAAGAATTTTAGAGTGAAGTGGAAAATCATCGTAACAAGAAAATTAAGTTTCTATGATCTGATCATGGAGGTGAATATTTGAGTTATGAGTTTGATCTTCATTTGAAACAATGCAGAATAGTTTCGCAACTCACGCCACCTGGAACACCACAGCGTAATGGTGTGTCCGAACATCGTAACCGCACTTTATTAGATATCGTGCGATCTATGATGTCTCTCACTGATTTAGCGCTATCGTTTTGGGGTTATGCTTTAGAGACAGCTGCATTCATGTTAAATAGGGCACCATCAAAATCCGTTGAGACGACACCTTATGAATTGTGGTTTGGCAAGAAACCCAAGTTGTCGTTTCTTAAAGTTTGGGGCTGCGATGCTTATGTGAAAAAGCTTCAACCTGATAAGCTCGAACCCAAATCGGAGAAATGTGTCTTCATAGGATACCCAAAGGAGACTGTTGGGTACACCTTCTATCATAGATACGAAGGCAAGATATTCATTGCTAAGAATGGATCCTTTCTAGAGAAGGAGTTTCTCTCGAAAGAAGTGAGTGGGAGGAAAGTAGAACTTGACGAGGTAATTGTACCTACTCCCTTATTGGAAAATAGTTCATCACAGAAATCAGTTCCAGTGATTACTACACCAGAAAGTGAGGAAGCTAATGATGATGATCATGAAACTTCTGATCAAGTTACTACCGAACCTCGTAGGTCAACCAGAGTAAGATCCGCACCAGAGTGGTACGGTAATCCTGTTCTAGAAGTCATGTTACTTGACGATGACGAACCTATGAACTATGAGGAAGTGATGATGAGCCCAGATTCCGCAAAATGGCTTGAAGCCATGAAATCTGAGATGGGATCCATGTATGAGAACAAAGTATGGACTTCGGTTGACTTGCCCGATGATCGGCAAGCCATAGAGAATAAATGGATCTTCAAGAAGAAGACTGACACTGACGGTAATATTACTGTCTACAAAGCTCGACTTGTTGCCAAAGGTTTTTGACAAGTTCGAGGAGTTGACTACGATGAGACCTTCTCACCCGTAGCGATTCTTAAGTACGTCTGAATCATGTTAGCAATTGCCGCATTTTATGATTATGAAATTTGGCAAATGGATGTCAAAGCTGCATTCCTTAATGGATACCTAAAAGAAGAGTTGTATATGATGCAACTAGAAGGTTTTGTTGATCCAAAAGGTGCTAACAAAGTGTGCAAGCTCCAGCGATCCATTTATGGACTGGTGCAAGCCTCTCGGAGTTGGAATATACGCTTTGATAGTGTGATCAAAGCATATGGTTTTATACAGACTTTTGGAAAACCCTGTATTTACAAGAAAGTGAGTGGGAGCTCTGTAGCATTTCTGATATTATATGTGGATGACATATTGTTGATCGGAAATGATACGAATTTCTGAATAGCATAAAAGGATACTTGAATAAGAATTTTTCAATGAAAGACCTCAGTGAAGCTGCTTATATATTGGGCATCAAGATCTATAGAGATAGATCAAGACGCTTAATTGGACTTTCACGAAGCACAGACCTTGATAAAGTTTTGAAGAAATTCAAAATGGATCAAGCAAAGAAAGGGTTCTTGCCCGTGTTACAAGGTGTGAAGTTGAGTTAGACTCAATGCCCGACCACTGCAGAAGATAGAGAGAAAATGGAAGCCATTCCCTATGCTTCAGCCATAGGTTCTATCATGTATGCGATGTTGTGTACCAGACCTGATGTGTTCCTTGCTATTAGTTTAGCAGGGAGGTACCAAAGTAATCCAGGAGTGGATCACTGGACAGCGGTCAAGAACATCCTGAAATACCTGAAAAGGACTAAGTATATGTTTCTCGTTTACGGAGGTGACAAAGAGCTCATCGTAAACGGTTACATCGATGCAAGCTTTGACACTGATCTGGATGACTCTAAGTCACAAACCGGATACGTATTTTTATTGAATGGTGGAGCTGTCAGTTGGTGCAGTTCCAAGCAGAGCATCATGGCGGGATCTACGTGTGAAGCGGAGTACATAGCTGCTTCGGAAGTAGCAAATGAAGCTGGATGAAGGAGTTCATATCCAATCTAGGTGTCATACCTAGTGCATCGGGTCCAATGAAAATCTTTTGTGACAATACTGGTGCAATTGCCTTGGCAAAGGAATCCAGACTTCACAAGAGAACCAAGCACATCAAGAGACGCTTCAATTCCATCCACGATCAAGTCAAGAAGGAGACATAGAGATTTGCAAGATACATATGGATCTAAATGTTGCAGACCCGTTCACTAAGCCTCTCTCACGAGCAAAACATGATCAGCACCAAGACTCCATGGGTGTTAGAATCATTACAATGTAATCTAGATTATTGACTCTAGTGCAAGTGGGAGACTGAAGGAAATATGCCCTAGAGGCAATAATAAAGTTGTTATTTATATTTCCTTATATAAGGATAAATGTTTATTATTCATGCTAGAATTGTATTAACCGAAAACTTAGTTCATGTGTGAATACATAGACAAACAGAGTGTCACTAGTATGCCTCTACTTGACTAGCTCGTTAATCAAAGATGGTTAAGTTTCCTAGCCATGGACAAAGAGTTGTCATTTGATAAACAGGATCACATCATTAGAGAATGATGTGATTGACTTGACCCATCTGTTAGCTTAGCATGATGATTGTTTAGTTTACTACTATTGCTTTCTCCATAACTTATACATGTTCCTATGACTATGAGATTATGCAACTCCCGAATACCGTAGGAACACTTAGTGTGCTATCAAACGTCACAATGTAACTGGGTGACTATAAAGATGCTCTATCGGTGTCTCCGATGGTGTTTGTTGAATTGCATAGATCGAGATTAGGATTTGTCACTCCGTGTATCGGAGAGTGATACGTATCCATCGTATCTACTTTTCCAAACACTTTTGCCCTTGTTTTGGACTCTAACTTGCATGATTTGAATGGAACTAACCCAGACTGATGCTGTTTTCAGTAGAATTGGCATGGTGTTATTTTTGTGCATAAATAAAAGTTCTTGGAATGACGTGAAAATCAACGGAGATTATTTTTGGAATATATAAAAAATACTGGCGAAAGAATCAAGGCCAGGGGGCCCACATCCTGTCCACGAGGGTGGGGGCGCGCCTACCCCCTGGGCACGCCCCTGCCTCATGGGCCCCCTGATGCTCCTCTGACCTCAACTCCAACTCTATATATTCGTGTTCGGTGAGGAAAAAAAGAGAAGGATTCATCGTGTTTTACGATACGGAGCCGCCGCCAAGCCCTAATCTCTCTCGAGAGGGCTAATCTGGAGTCCGTTCGGGGCTCAGGAGAGGGGAATCCGTCGCCATCGTCATCATCAACCTTCCCCCCATCACCAATTTCATGATGCTCACCGTCGTGTGTGAGTAATTCCATCGTAGGCTTGCTGGACGGTGATGGGTTGGATGAGATTTATCATGTAATCGAGTTAGTTTTGTTAGGGTTTGATCCCTAGTATCCATTATGTTCTGAGATTGATGTTGCTATGACTTTGCTATGCTTAATGCTTGTCACTAGGGCCCGAGTGCCATGATTTCAGATCTGAACCTATTGTGTTTTCATGATTATATGTGAGTTCGTGATCCTATCTTGCAAGTCTATAGTCACCTATTATGTGTTATGATCCGTTAACCCCGAAGTGACAATAATCGGGATACTTACCGATGATGACCGTAGTTTGAGGAGTTCATGTATTCACTATGTGTTAATGCTTTGGTCCCGTACTGTATTAAAAGGAGGCCTTAATATCCCTTGGTTTCAAATAGGACCCCGCTGCCACGGGAGGGTAGGACAAAAGATGTCATGCAAGTTCTTTTCCATAAGCACGTATGACTATATTCGGAATACATGCCTACATTACATTGATGAACTGGAGCTAGTTCTGTGTCACCCTAGGTTATAACTATTGCATGAGGAATCACATCCGACATAATTATCCATCAATGATCCATTGCCCACGAGCTTTTCATATATTGTTCTTCGCTTATTTACTTTTCCATTGCTACTGTTACAATCACTATAAAACCAAAAATATTACTTTTGCTACCGTTACCGCTACTATCATATTACTTTGCTACTAAATACTTTACTGTAGATATTAAGTTTCCAGGTGTGGTTGAATTGACAACTCAGCTGCTAATACTTGAGGATATTCTTTGGCTCCCCTTGTGTCGAATCAATAAATTTAGGTTGAATACTCTACCCTCGAAAACTATTGCGATCCCCTATACTTGTGGGTTATCAAGACTGTTTTCTGGCGCCGTTGCAGGGAGCATAGCTCTATTCTTTGAGTCACTTAGGATTTATATCTGCTGGTCACTATGAAGAACTTGAAAGATCAAAGAACCAATATTTTTCCCTCAACTACGAGGGGAGGTAAGGAACTGCCATCTAGCTCTGCACTTGATTCACCTTCTGTTTTGAGTAAACTTGCGACACCTACACCTGCTATTCATTCTAATATGTCACATGTTATTGATGATGCCACTTCTACTTTGCATGATACTTATGATGAAACTACTTCTATGCTTGATAATACTGTGCCACTAGGTGAATTTCTTGATGAACAACTTGCTAGGGTTAGAGAGAATGAAATTATTGAAACTGATAATATTGATGAAAGTGATGATGAAGACTCTCCCCCTAGATATGAATTGCCTGTTGTTCCTGAGGGTTATGTTATGGATGAAGAAACTGCTAGAGACTTCTTAGCTTGCAATGATAGATCTGATCTTAAAAAATTATTAGCTAAGCTTAAAGAAAAATCCTTAAATGCTAGAATGAAATATGACCCTGCTTTTACTACTTCACCTATCTTTATTACTGATAAGGATTATGATTTATCTGTCGATCCTGAGTTAATTACTTTGGTTGAATCTGATCCTTTTTACGACTATGAATCTGAAACTGTTGTGGCACATCTTACTAAATTAAATGATATAGCCACCCTGTTCACTAATGATGAGAAAACTCGCTATTACTTTATCCTTAAATTATTTCCATTCTCGTTAAAGGGTGATGCTAAAACACGGTTTAATTCTCTTGATCCTGGTTGTGTGCGTAGTCCCCAGGATATGATTTATTACTTCTCTGCTAAATATTTCACCACTCATAAGAAACAAGCTGCCTTAAGGGAAACATATAATTTTGTGCAAATTGAAGAAGAGAGTCTCCCACAAGCTTGGGGGAGGCTTCTCCAATTACTTGATGCTTTGCCTGATCATCCTCTCAAGAAAAATGAAATACTTGATATCTTTTATAATGGACTAACCGATGCTTCTAGAGACCACCTAGATAGTTGTGCTGGTTGTGTTTTCAGGGAAAGAACTGTTGATCAAGCTGAATTGCTATTGAATAATATGTTGAGTAATGAAAATAATTGGACACTTCCTGAACCAACTCCTAAGCCAACTCCGAAGAAAAGGGGTATTCTATTTCTCAGTCCTGAAGATATGCAAGAGACAAAGAAATCTATGAAAGTAAAAGGTATTAAAGCTGAAGATGTTAAGAATTTACCACCTATTGAAGAAATACATGGTCTTGATAACCCGACACAGGTAGTAAAGGTAAATTCTCTCTATAGATTTGATGAAGGTGATATCCCTCGTTATAAGTCTGCTAGCCAATTCTTAGATGAGTTTGACAATTTTATTGTTAAACAAGAAAACTTCAATGCTTATGTTGGTAGACAATTGAAACATAATGCTCATATGCTTGAACACTTGAGTGATTATATGTCTAGAGTTAAAGGTGAACTTAAAATTATTAGTAAACATGATTCTATGGTTACCACTCAAGTAGAACAAGTACTTAAGGCTCAGAATGATTTGCTCAATGATCTGACCATCCAGCCTTAGGCCGACCACCTCAGATCTAACCAGAGGCGTCGCCGAATAGCAAGCCCTCCACACCGTCGCCGCCGATCCGACGCTCGATGGCGCGCCGCCGCCGACCATAGCCACCGCCCTTCCCGGTACAGTGTCGCGCCGCGCCTGCAGCTACCGCCGCCTGATGCAGTGCCGACCACCACGCCACCGCCTGTCGCAGCCATCCCTGCCGCGCTGCATAGGTTATCGGCTGCATCACCACGCATTTAGGCGGCCCGCACCACCCCTAAGACGCGTGAGAGAGGGAGTCCCCTGCCACCGCTGTTGGCCTCCTGGCTTAGCCCGGCGGCGACAGAGGAAGGGGGAGAGGGAGATCGCGCCCCCGGCGACTGTTGAAATATATTGCCCGCTTCCCTCCATCAGTTCAGACTTTTGAATGAGTTGGTCATAGCATGAATTCAATATGGTATCAGAGCCAAAAGGTCTTGAGTTCAAGACCGTGCCAACGCAGTATTAAAACAAAAAAGATCTTGCGGCCTACATCGATCCCACGTCTACGGACTAAATAGCCTAGACATGAGGAAGAGTGTTGAAATATATTGCCCGCCTTCCTTCATCAGTTCAGACTTTTGAATAAGTTGGCTGGAGCATGAATTCAATAGAGGCTAGGGTTTGGGCGCCGCCCGAGTCGCCCTCCACCAGGTCTGATAGTACGTAGCCTGGTGTGTATAAAAGTCGTCCTTCTTTTACCCCTGACGTAGACTCTGTCTGTATAGTATGTGTGATACCCTCGAAACCACATCTGGGTTACGGGGATGATTGCACACAGTCCTGATTATGTCTTTGTAACAGCACACAGGAATTGCCTGTTTTGAATCAAAGATGCAGACATAAATGTAATGTGGCTTCCTTCATTAAGAGTAACTCAACAATAGTGATGCACCACTTGTTCACCAAAATCAACTTAACAAAACAGTAACATTTGGTTGTGTCTGTTATACCCACGTAAAATATTTGAGCAGCGGTGCGGCATTAGGATCTCCAGGGTAGTCCTTTGTCCCCAAGTTAAACTCTAGGGTGTGGCTATTGATGCGTAGAGTCATTGCCGCCTCTGTGCACGCAAATTTTACCAATTCAAGTTATTCTTGGCTTGTTGGAGCTTCCCATTGTAAGCGCTTTCCAGTTCCTCCTGCAAAGGTACATGGTAAATAATACACTAACATTGTGGCGAAGTGTTCGTTCCATGTAAGCAAATACGGAAAAATGTACTCCCTTTGTCCTATAATGTAAGACATTTTTTGACACTTACTCCCCCGCTGTTCTTTGAACAACCCCCGGCATTTCCGCTTACTTACTCCCACTGAACCTCCAATACTGGAACTCCTGAGGGCAGCTTCCCCCGCGACATCCACATACCATTTTATTGCAAGGGTGGCATTCACTTCATCGGTTTTTTGTCCATGTGGCCATCCACATCACCCTTCTCATAATCTCTCGATAAGGCTACACCCCCTCTCCTTCTCCCACACTCCTCTTTACATGATGTAACCGCCGCCATTTGCCCTCAATTCCATTAAAGTTAGCATGAACTCGGTCAAGTAGAACTCTGACACCGGCCAGGGGATGGAGCCCACAGATCCTATAGTCTTGCCACACGTGCTTGGTGGCCTAGAACAGGGCCCTACTCTCAATGGTTTAAACCCATGAAATGCTTGTGCACCATGTGAATGCACTTAGCTGGGGATAACAAGCTGGTAGGAGGAAGAACCTTGAATTATGGGAGGCAGAAGGGTGATGGGGCCACCAGTGGCATAACCGGTGGCGCGGATGACATGGACCACTGAAAATCACTTTAGGGAGTAAATTAATCTGGTGTTCAAAGCAAAAGTATCTTAAGTAAGCCAAAAAGAACTCCGAGAGCTTATCCGGACAAAGAGCATACTTGTGACAGGTATTATGGTGTGTGGCTGGGTTGGGGCATCCGATTTTATATGTTAGGGTTTGGTGCGATGTCGGTTTGGTATTAGGCCCGGATATTCGGCACACCTTCATCAATGAGATACGAGTAGCAGCATGTGTTGCCTAGATGGTGGCTTCCGATTGACTAATGTATTACTTTGTATGGCCTCTGTGAATAATTAGTAAGATGGCCGCATGCATCGTCCAGATGCAGAGGTCGAGGGTCTATCCTCCTTTTCAAAAAAATATGGATCTTTTCCTAGCAAATATGCCATAGAAGTACTAACAGCCAGCCTGAGAACAACGCAAGCAATGCTACGCGTCCATCGAATGATAAACTGATAAGCTCAGCCGCCTCGGCAACCGTCGGATGCCGCCCGAAACACCGTCCGATCTACCGTCCCAGCCAACTGGGCGCCTTCACAACAGCTAGCTTGTTGCACTCGTGGCTTTGCAAACAAGGACCTTGTTGCAAAGGTCCACTGAGACATCATCACTGCCCTGACATGGCCTGGGTGCCTCGGCCATGGAGTGTCTCCGGCTGCCGGAATCGACGCGCCTCCTCCGGACCAGCACCGCGAGCAGCTGTCTCTACTCTAGCACGACAACGATGAAATCTCACGTCGGGCACTCCTTTGACGACTTCTGCAACCGAAGCTATGTTTCTGAAACATGGGTCTTGTTGTAATGCTTGCCCTCGTACGCTCTAACGCGGGGCACTCATTCTGCGCTTTCTGCAACCGGGGCTATGTTTCCGAAACAATACCCTTGTTGCAAAAGTGAAAATATTGATCGTCGAACCATTTTTCTTCTTTCTGAAACAAGACCTCTATTGCGGAAACTTTCTAAAACTAGACTCTGTTGCCGAAAGAAAAACTTCACAATCAAACATTCTTTTCTTTCCGAAACAAGACCTCTATTGCGGAAACTTTCTGAAACTAGCTTGTTGTAAAAAAAACTAGTTGCACGGGACTTGTCGCCAGTGCGAGCGCTCAATCAAAATCAATTTGACGGCTACACAAGCGGCAAATGTTGTGCGGGCATCAGTCGGCTGAAGGTTAGCATTTTCCTAATAAATGACGGTGAAGTTGATCCTTTCAGTTCAAAACGTGGAAGATAGCTTCACTGGAAATAAACGAGTTTTACCACTTCACAGGAGATCACTAGAGACTGGAGAGATTCTTCCAACCAACCCAGTATGAAAGAAGATCATCCCATTATTGGCCCAACTTCTACTGTATCATGTTGATCAACTAGAAAATTTTACTGTATCATGTTGATCAAATCACTAGAAACTGTTAGATGTCAATGCATTTTGATAGTGATACGGCCGTCGAAATATAGCAGCAAAGAACACATACCTTGCAAGCTTTCAGCATTGGTTGCAGAAATGATGTTCTGAAAAATCTGATAGATTTCTCAAGGGATGTCCTTTCCCAATCTACGGCCTATCTGGGCATCTGCCGGGCCGGGCCGAGCTTCGGGCCAGGCCTATCCAAGTCTGAGGTGAAAAACCTAGGCGTGAGCCTGGCCCGGCCAGGCTAGGCCCAGCCCGACCCGTCCAGCCTAGGCCCAACCCGGCCCGTCAGTGAGAAAGCCCGCTGGGCCCCTTTCCTGAAACACGAAAAGCCAATCCAAGGCTCGGCCCGACACATTCTTCGGGCTCAAAACTTAGGCCCGGGCCTGGCCCGCGAGCAAGACCGAGCCGAACCAGGCTTTTTCGGGCTGGGCCGGGTATCCCATGACCAGGTATAAGAGAGGGTGATATTACAATAAAAAAACATTTCAAGGGGCACATTTGAGATGTTTTCGACTAGACTGGCACGATTACATTGTTCCCCTCCATCTAGGTTTTTTATTTTGAATAATTTATAAATTGCTTGCCACATGTGTCACATGGTTCCCCTCCGTCCAGGTTTATAAGGTGGTCATAGATTTTATTAGATATTCAATCTAGATACGTTTACAAACTTTGTTTGGTAATGAATCAAATTATGTGTTTTTTGGTAGTAGTTTTTTTTTGCGTAAATAGTAGTAATACCTTATAACACATGTTTCATGAGTAAATTGAAGATTTAAAACTCGTGCCCGCTTTAGAAACCAAGATAGACTTATTTATTTATGCCAGAAGTCATATACTCCCTCTGTTCCTAAATGAGCAGAGGAAGTATCAAACAAGTCAGAGTTTACTAGAACACCTTTGATAACAATGGAAATCAGATTAGCTCAATGTTGCACCTGCTCCACAACATGGGAGCCAGACAAAGTTTGTAACTACGGTCGGGAGAGAGACCAACAATGACAATCCAAAGCAATAAGGTGTAGCATGTTATTGAAAAGATTGGTGTCAATGGAAACTAAGGCAAAAAGATACCCACACTCACAACCCCGAGGATCATATCTCAGAAACCCTACATGCCCACGAGGCCACGACAACATAGAAACCAACAACACCACAACGAGGACGGAACACTAATTCCACTGGGCCGACGCCTCCACCATCTGCACAAACAAGAGAACATAACCTAGTAGACCAAATCTCTCCCATCAAGCGCAAAGATCCATGGTCTCTCCCCTGTCTTTCTATGCCAATAAACTTTGCAAGAGTAAACTTCACACAACTGCGAGAGAAAGATTTGTGTTTAGTTTTGCAGACTTTTACTCTTCAAAAATATATCACGCACACAAAGCTTAATCAAATAATAGCAAAACATGGGCCACCCTCTTGTATGGTAAGTTAAACATCTTCATGTAGCCAACCGGGTCGCTACCAAGTACACGCAAATTATCTGGTACACATATCCATGTAACAAATTAATGAAAAAATGTCATCCTGACGCATTTGTCTAATAGATTATCTCATACGATTCTAAAGCAACCAAGCAGCCATGCAGGAGAGGATGTTGCTGTCGCTAACAGTGTCATTTCTAGAAGATTTAAATCTAATGAACACTCAGAAAAACCCATCTTGAAAAGCGTCTATTATCTATATACACATGCGGCAACAGAGTCAGACCATCGGTACATCCACACCACAATGCGCACATTGCAAGCCTCCAGTTCAAATTATGCCGATTATAACTTCTAAGCATGCAACTCCATGACAAACGCAGCATCCTCTGAAGCATCACCACCGATGGCTATGAATCATGGCCATTGGCAGCAGGAGCAGGAGCTACTGGCGCTTCTGGTGCAGCTTCTAGTGCGAGATGTTGCTGCTCAGCAGTGGGTGCTTCAGCAACTCCATTCTGCTGCAGGGTATGAGAATTATATTCAAATGAGATAACTGAACCGGTCAAAATACAGAAAGAGAATCTTTATTCATTGAAAATGATAACCATATGAAGTTTGTACTTCGAAAAAATTCTAGCCCTCTAATTTCGACAGGGACATGTATATTTGTTGTAGTTTCATCAAGAGTTCAAAATAGAAGCTTCTAGCAGTTCAGAAAACGGTACACAATTTCGACTTCAGGTTATGAAAATATACAAAAATAGTAAATTATATACTCCCTCCGTTCCTTTACATAAGGTTTTGTTTTTTCAAAAGTCAAATGAGTGCATATTTGACCAAGTTTTTAGAAAAATATATCAATATCCACAATACGAAATTTATATCATTTGATCCGTCATGAAAAGTAGTTTCATATTTTATCTATTAGGTATTGCAGAAGTTGTTATTTTATTCTATAGTCTTGGTCAAACATTCAAATGGTTGACTTGCACGGAAAACAATACACCTTATATTCTGGAACGGAGGGAGTACATCAAATCTGATAAGGTAGGCTGTTAATCTAATGGAAGGGGAGAATTAGTGCTTACAGCGTCATCGGTTGCTGGCGGCACAACTTTCAAAGGTGTATGACCTTTGACCTCTCTCATCATACCCTAGGAAGGAGTAACACGTTGAAGAATCATTAACATATCAATATGTAAATGCAAAGTCAGGCATGAGGTACTCTAACATTGTGACTATTTCCTGTATTGATGTCATTTCATTGAAGTACTAACCCAACAATTTAGGTGGAAATTTCAACCGGGGGGGTGTTCAATTTTCTTATTTTCACGAAGCTCATGTTACAAATCAGGCTAGCTGAAAACAAATTACTGACAACATGTAGTTTATCACCTAGTATCCAGAAGAAAATAAACAAGCACATTGTTGCTGATGAAGTTAAAACCATCTTATCAGAATATCAGAGAACCAGCATCCAACGTAATAGACGGTACAGAAGGATATATTGTTACAGTTGGACTGTAGACAACTAAGAGATTGTTACTTATTGATGTTAAGGGAGACGGGACCTCTTTACAATATATAGGTTGTGCAACAACAGAGCCTGCTGTAGTGCTGTGGATGTTGGTACAAACAACAAGGTAAATGAACATACTAACACAGTACCACAAGAATTTTAAGTACCTTATTTGCCCACGCGAGCCCACATGCATTGCACAAAGTCCTTGGTCCATCCGGTCCTCGACGCATCATAGGTGTATTGTTAGAACTAATACCACAATGCTGGCAGCTGAAAGAATTGGATAGTGAAACAATTATCAAAGACAGTTTTGCTAAAGCACATCTAGATGTGCCCTAAGTATTGCACATCTAAGTCTTGTGCCAATGATTTTACCCGATGATTCGTGCAGGTATTTTCTTTCTTTTTTCTTTTCCTTTTCTATGCTTGATTGAGTCACTTAGATGTGCAATAACTAGGGTACATTGTATTCTGAAGCAAGCTGTTGCTACAGATAAACAGTGACATGTACAAATAGAAGTGTTCAAAAAGCATCTCATATCATCCAATGATCACAGGTACTTCAACTAATACCAACAAAATTTTCGGTAAGCAACAACCGAATAGCAAAAAATAGTGAGTGCGAGCCTTGGTAACAATGATAGATGCATGTCTTCAAGCTAGCATTTTCATTCACTGAATTCAGTTCTATGTAGCATCATATCATGAGCTTACGGGACAACCTTGTACACAAGAGTATCCAGATAGTGATATAGAGCCAAGAGTATCCAGATAGTGATATAGAGCCAACGAGAAGCCAGGCAACTAACGCACTGCACTAGACACTAAACCATGCATTGTTCATAACAGCAAAGCTCCTAGCTATCCTGCGCAGGCATATGGGGACATCACACCGAACCTAACTTCGGTACTGATTTACAACAAAATCATTTATTCACAATATGCAAATATCGTCATTCTCAACTTATGGAATCCGGATAAAAGAAATTTTCAAGTGCTTACATATAATCAGTACAACAGTTTGTGGACTTACACAGGCGCCGAAAGAGGTCGACCTTCCACTGCACCCCAATCCGAATTAGCCGCAGCTGCGGCTTCTTCGGCCTTTGCTTTTGATGATGTGAACTGACCTTTATGGCGCTGCATCCTGCAAATGGGTGAACAAAAGTATGTATAGTCATGACACAGCATGCAAAGGGCAGAGCTAACTTTTATGTTACCAAGCTAGCACTGACCTATGTGCAACTTCCTTCCTAACAGAATAGCGGATCTTCTTATCGAAGTTCCTTTCCTTGCGCTTTTCGCGGAACCTCATCAGTGATGCCATCCGATGTGAATTCAACCTCTATATCACAGAGTACACAATGACATGAGCACCACATAATTCGAAAGCTTCTCGACGGACAAATGATACAGCTCACCAAGAGAGGTCTAAACCTTACTGTATGATGCTGAAGACGACGGCCCCACGCCCATACCCGGGCCGAGCTCCCTTCCTCCAAGCAATAAGAGAACCGCTTGCACCTGACAAGTTACCAAATCAAAGGATTCATTTCCATCCAATCAAAGTACATCAGGGCAGGAGAGCGGAATTTGCAGGGAAGGGATCAGAGGCGCGGCACCTTCTCGGCAGACACAGACTCGAAGACGAACACCTCGCCCTGGAAAGAGAGCGTGAGCGTGTTCGACGGGGCTTGTGGTGCGCCGCCCGCCTCCATGCCGTGCGGCCCTGCCGCGCCGTGGTGGGCGTGCGCCGCGGCCGCGGCGCCTTCCTCGTCCATCGGGACGGCCTCCCCGGTAACATAATCGTACGCGTACCCATGCCCTTCCTCTCCCTCCTCCTCCCCCTCTTCCTCCCCCTCCTCCTCTTCCTCCTCCTCCTCCTCCCCGTGCTCCAGATGCGGCTCGTACTGCTCCATCGCCCCCGCCGCGGCCTCGACCTCGGCCATCGCCGCCGCGGCCGCGGCCGCCTCCTCGTCCTCCGCCGGCTGCTGCGGCGGGGGGCGCTCCGGGCCCCGGCGGGGCTGGTAGGGCTTGCTGGCGTCGTGGTGGCCGCTCATGGTGGGGGGCGGGATCGGATCGGACGACGGGGGTGGAACCCTAGGCAGGGCCTCGTTCGGGTGTAGTAGCCGCAAGATGGGTTGCGAACTTGCGATGGAGCGCGTGGCGTGTGGGCTTTTGAGGCGGGATCGTGGCCGTTCGATCCGCACCGTTTTTGGCTGCTCCTTTTCTGCCGATGCTTTTGGAATAGTTTAATCTGCCAAATAGTATTATTTATTGGTCTCTAAAAAATATATACAATTATTTACTGGTGGCCAAGGTCTGCACATCTTTTTTCGAAAGGCAAGGTCATATAGGTATCAAGTATCACGGGTCCTTACAAACACACCCATAAATAAAGGGAGATAAAATACATTTAAATTCATGAGGGTGCCGAAATTTTCTTCCTCCTGCATAGCAAAACTCGATTCCACCACTGAGCTTCTGCCTTAGAGGAGCAAACATTTTAAACCCCAAGAACTCGTAGAAGTAACGGCTGAAAAGTCATCGATGCATACTAGGAGAAGTCGGCGGCCGCAATCTACAGAGCTAACCGACGCCTTGGAGACGAAAAGGCTGATAAGGTCATGTAGAAACTTCGAAGATCATGAATGTATGTCGAATCCATACGGATCCACTAGAAACCTAAACCAATCGAGTCCCGGAAGATCAGCCGGAGACACGGCTCCACACACCCTCCATCGATGACGAACACACCAACGAAACCGGGAGAAGCTGGGAGAATATTAGTTTTATACGCGGATAGTGTCGTTGCATTGCTACCCCAAACCAAACTTGAAGAGTCCCTAAAGAGAACCTGAAGAAAAACATCCATGTCGTTGCACGACAGGTCCACGTCTGACGTCGAGCTTGTCGTCATCTAGGACCATGCATCAAATCCCTCTTCTCCGGTGACCTAGCCAAGTCGCACCGCGCCGGATCACTAACATCATCGCCAAACATCGCCTGTCGACAACCACATCCTGACAGCACTGGCGTTGTCCTTCAATAGCCAACCAGCTCCTCCATACCGGATCCCGATGAGCAGCAGCCTCCCCGCGGCTATCGACGCCATGCTAGGCACCCTGGCGGCGGCGAGAGGAGTCAGATCAAGCTATGGTGACTAGGGTTGGTTCGCCCGCCCGTGGCTTTCTCACGAAGTGGTAACTTTTGCACATCTTTTTTTAAATTGTCATGAGTTACTAAAGGAAATATGCCCTATAGGAAGTAATAAAGTTGTTATTTTATATTTCTTCTTTCATGATAAATGTTTATTATTCATGCTATAATTGTATTAATCGGAAACTTAAATACATGTGTGAATACATAAACAATACCGTGTCCCTAGTAAGCCTCTACTAGACTAGCTCGTTGATCAAAGATGGTTAACGTTTCCTAACCATAGACATGTGTTGTCATTTGATAACGGGGTCAGATCATTAGGAGAATGATGTGATGGACAAGACCCATCCGTTAGCTTAGCATATTGATCATTCAGTTTATTGCTATTGCTTTCTTAATGTCAAATTCCTTCGACTATGAGATTATGCAACTCCTAGATACCGGAGGAATACCTTGTGTGCTATCAAACGTCACAACATAACTGGGTGATCATAAAGATGCTCTACAGGTATCTCCAAAGGTGTTTGTTGAGTTGGCATAGATCGAGATTAGGATTTATCACTCCGAGTATCAGAGAGGTATCTCTGGGCCCTCTCGGTAATACACATCATAAGAAGCCTTGCAAGCAAAGTGACTAATGAGTTAGTTGCAAGATGATGTATTACGGAATGAGTAAAGAGACTTGCCGATAACGAGATTGAACTAGGTATGAAGATACCGACGATCGAATCTCGGGCAAGTAACATACCGATGGACAAAGGGAATTACGTATGTTGTCACAAGGTTCGAGCGATAAAGATCTTTGTAGAATATGTAGGAGCCAATATGGGCATCCAGATTCCGCTATTGGTTATTGACCGAAGAGGTGTCTCGGACATGTCTACATAGTTCTCAAACCTGTAGGGTCCGCACGATTAACATTCGTTGACGATATAATGTTATATGAGTTATATGATTTGGTGACTGAATGTTGTTCGGAGTCTCGGATGAGATCATGAACATGACAAGGAGCTCTGGAATGGTTCGGAGGTAAAGATTGATATATAGGACGATGACATTTGGACACCAAAAGAGTTTTGGGATGTACCGGGTAGAAATCGGGTCACTGGAAGGGGTTCCGGACACCCCGGGAGGTTAATGGGCCATATGGGCCAAAGGGGGGGGGACACACCAGCCCACAAGGGGCTCGCGCGCCCCTCCTAGGCCGCATCCCTTGGGGAGAGAAGGAAAGGGGGGAGTCGGCCTCCCCCTTCCTTTCTTCTCCCCCCTTTCCTTCTCCTCTCCGGCAAATATGGAAAGGAGGGGCGCCATGAGGGAAGGACCCTGTGACGCCCCCAATTTGACCGTACACTAATCATACACGCAAACGTGTACGATCAAGATCAGGGACTCATGGGAAGATATCACAACACAACTCTACAAATAAAATAAGTCATACAAGCATCATATTACAAGCTAGGGGCCTCGAGGGCTCGAATACAAGAGCTCGATCATAGACGAGTCAGCGGAAGCAACAATATCTGAGTGCGGACATAAGTTAAAAAGGTTTGCCTTAAGAAGGCTAGCACAAACTGGGATACAGGTCGGAAGAGGCGCATGCCTCCTGCCTGGGATCCTCCTAAACTACTCCTGGTCGTCGTCAGCGGCCTGCACGTAGTGGTAGGCACCTCCCGAGTAGTAGCAGTCATCATCGACAGTGGCGTCTGGCTCCTGGACTCCAACGTCTGGTCGCAACAATCGGATGTAGAAAGGGGGAAAGGGGGGAGCAAAGCAACCGTGAGTACTCATCCAAAGTACTCGCAAGCAAGGAGCTACACTACATATGCATGCATTGGTATCAAATGGAAAAGGGTTAGCATATGTGGACTGAACTGCAGAATACCGGAATAAGAGGGGGATAGCTAGTCCTACCGAAGACTACGCTTCTGGTAACCTCCATCTTGCAGCAGAAGAAGGGAGTAGATGGTAAGTTCACCAAGTAAGATCGCATAGCATAATCCTAACCGATGATCCTCCCCTCGTCGCCCTGTGAGAGAGCGATCCCCGGTTGTATCTGGCACTTGGAAGGGTGTGCTTTATTAAGTATCCGGTTCTAGTTGTCATAAGGTCAAGGTACAACTCCGGGTCGTCCTTTTACCGAGGGACATGGCTATTCGAATAGATCAACTTCCCTGCAGGGGTGCACCACATTTCCCAACACGCTCGATCCCCTTTGTTCAGACACACTTTCATGGGCCATGACCGGCCTCGAAAGATCAACACGTCGCAGCCCTACCTAGGCACAACAGAGAGGCCAACACGCCGGTCTAAATCCTATGGCGCAGGGGTCTGGGCCCATCGCCCATTGCATACCTGCACGTTGCGTACGCGGCCGACGAGCAGACCTAGCCTCCCTTATACAAGAGCAGGCATTCCAGTCCAACCCGGCGCACGCCGCTCAGTCGCTAACGTCAAGAAGGCTTCAGCTGATACCACGACGTCGAGTGCCCATAATTGTTCCCGCGTAGTTGGTTAGTGCGTATAGGCCAGTGGCCAGACTTAGATCAAATACCCAGATCTCGTTAAGCATATTATTTTGAAATAACCGCGGACGCCGACCAGGGCCAGGCCCACCTCTCTCCTAGGTGGTCTCAACCTACCCTATCGCTCCGCCACAAAGATTCACTCAGAGGGCCTTCGGGACAAATGTCCTTTCAGACCCAATCCGTGAATCACTCGCGGGTACTCTACGAGCCGACCCGACTTTAGTCACCGCAAGTATCATATAATATGTATATAAGTATATACCCGTGATCACCTCCCAAGAGCGCGGGTGCGGCCACGGCGAGGTCCGGCCATGGCGGACGACGGAGCTCGGTGCTTGTAGGCTTCGGTGGTACGACACGAAATCGATGGGAAAACAAAGGGTAAATCGAAGGGAGCTCACAAGGGGGCTGTAGGGCAAGTCAGTGTGCTTGGGGATGCGTCGGGGATGGACTGGAGTAGCGGCAAATGGCGGCGGACGGAGACGATGTAGGCGGAGATGACCAAGTTGATGGCAAGCGTATGAGACGTCCCGGTTCGATTCGATGCTCGGGATAGACGGAGTCGAGGGTGGTGGTCCTCATGGACATCTTCTCAGGTGACAGGGAGGCCGGTGGCCATGACGACGATGGCGGCTATGGAGGGCGTCGTTCGGTTGTATGTTGCGGAGGAGAGAACGACGCTAGTGAGGAGAAGGGAGAGGGCTAGGGTTTGCTAGGGTTTGGAGGGCCGCGGGGATGCCTTGAAGGCGTCAGGGAGGTCGGGGATGGCGCCACACATGGCCTGGCGCAACCATGGCCGGCGGATGGCCGCCACGCCCTCCCCCGTCCTCTGTAGCGAGAGGAGGGGATGGAGCGAGGTGGGCTGGGCCGTGTGTGCACCGAGGCCACTAGGGCCCGTGTGCACAGTAGATCTCTAGGCCCATATTCTTTTTATCCTTTTCTGTTTTATATTTTTGACACTGTTTTCTATTTCCCTTTTGTACCAAATGATTTTTGGTGAACATGAAATTTGGCACATAAATAATAGGGATTATTTTGAGCTAGCAGAAAAAGTTTGGGGGCAATTGGAGTTAAATAAATAATCGTTAATTTTGGAAAGGCCATTTTATTCATTGTTGGAACACTTATTAATTGCTAGGAATTTACTTGTGAGTCAAGTGAAGTTGGTTTCAACATGGCAATGATCAGGGCAATCTGTAGCGTATTGTCAACATTTTAGATTTACGGTTTGAAAACTTTTATCGTTTAACTTCATTTTAAATTTGAATTCGAACGGGATTTAAATCATCACGAGATTGATAATAGTCATCGCGTTGACGTGGCATCATTAGTAGAGGGTTACTGTAGCCTAATTATCCGGGCGTCACAATTCTACTCCACTGCAAGAAATCTCGTCCTGAGATTTAAGAGATGGAGTATGGGGGAAGTTCTGGTTACAAAATTCTAACGGATCTTCTCGACCTTGGTTACTCTTCTCGAAGAGGTTGATCCATAGCGTTGATGTCTTCAATTCAATGCATACGGGCATCATGATGAAGTTTTCATTCTTCCTTCGGGGTCTCCATCGTACTTACGAAAAAGGTAAGGGGGAAAACTCGTGAAGTACGAAGCTCAATACATGTTAGGTACCTAGGGGCTATCTCAGTGAACGAGGTGTAGAGTCACCTCTCGAGTAGAAATTCAAGAAAGTCATCGAGAGTAAATTAAGAAGGTGAAAAAAGGAGTTTCAAGGGGATAGGCAACCGTTTGTTGCCTGAAACGGAATGTGAAAGCGGTTCAGAGCAGTGGGAATAAGTATGGTGTCTGATACCAGAATTAA